>NW_006793498.1:974784-976752 GCF_000442215.2 Lipotes vexillifer | reverse complement strand
ATTCCTGCTCCTCTGCTCCAGTCGGCCAAAATCTTCCCCTATCTAAGCCATCCAGAGAGCTGTGGGCTAGTATTTCCACAGATCCCCAGAGCCCTGACCTTATCTTGGTCTAATCACTGTAATGAGTTTCTTTTAACTTCCTTGGTGACAAAACAAAAAGCAATTTACTTCAGAAATCTCCATTCTCTTCTATCTTTGAGAATTAATGGAGATCCAAGCACTTACCTGAGAGTATCAAAAGCCTGATAGTAGTAACAAAACAACAAACAAATCAAAACCAAGACTTCCATCATTGAAATGTGCCTTACATATATATATATTTCATTGAAAAACCACTGTTCTAAGTTAGATATACCATAGATTATGAAATGCTTACACATATTCACCACTTATGTTTATAGGTGTTGTTTTATTTATTATTTAGGTAATTAGGTATAATTGCTTTCAAAATGAGATAAATATCCTATATTAGTAGCATTTAACAAACTTCTTAAATCATTGGTATAAATATTTCAATTAAAGAAACAGGTCTGGAGACAATATGTTTGAATCTCAGCTTAGGCTCTTAGTAACTGAGTGACTTAGGGGAAATTACTTAATATCTTTGAACTTTAGGGTCTTCACCTGTAAAACAAGACTAATAATATAGTACCAATCATATATAGGTTGCTTTAAGAATTAAATGAGATGAGTGCTTGGAAACTGTACAACATGCAGTAAGCACTCAACAAATGTTATCTATTATTATTATTATTATTGACCAGTAAGTTTCTTACTTAGCTGCATAAAACTTAATTCCAGTATACCTTTTGCTTTTTTAAAAAAACGATTAAGATGATTTTAGAACTTTCAGGGGAAAATGGGATTTTAAATAATATATAAACAGTAATAATAAAAAATTACAGTCAAATATTGGTACGTATATAAAAATTGAAAAGCAGAATTGTCATCCTTTTGCAGATAGTTTACCTCAAAGTCTATCAGCTGTAGGTCGGCTATCAGTGTCACCAGCAGCCCACTATTGTAGAGTTCTTGTGCTAGCTGAGCCACAGCTTCTGTTGGGGGTTCTTTGTCACTTGTCCCACACAGAATTTCTTTCATTGCTTGCAGTGATTTTGACACTTCTTCTGAAGCCTAGTGACCAAAAAGTATGCTAATAGTTGAGTAATATAAAATTTCAGCTTATAAACAAACAAACAAAACCCACTTATTGAGCCCTGCTTATTTATGATTAAAGAACTGTGTACAGTTACAAACAAAAACCATTCAGTAGGCACTGCATTTTTTATTTCAGAAAATGTTACTAAAGTTAATTTATAAAAGAGAGATCTTTAGTATTTCTACTTAGTTAGAATAATTGAAATATCTTCCTTCATTTAAAAAAATTTTTTTTAAATTAAAAAAATGTTTTTACTTTTTGGCTGCACTGTGCAGCACGTGGGATCTTAGTTCCCTGACCAGGGATCGAACCCACACCCCCTGCAGTTGAAGTGTGCAGTCTTAACCACTGGACCACCAGGGAAGCCCCCATGAACTTCCTTAAATCATACTCATACTGAACTTTACTAGTAATTAATTATAAATTTAACTTATAAATTAAATTCAGTCCATTTTGAAGACTTATCAGTAGCTAGTAGTCTTTATTTAAATCATTTGTTAATGTTTTTCAACAAATCCCTATTATTCTGTTTTTTTTAATGGAGTAGGTACAAAATCATATTGTCAAAACCCATAACCTTTGTCAATCCACTGATCCCTCACACATAACCATTATCTTTTTGTTATCTATGAAACTTAAAAATAAAAAAGCAAAAGATCTCACTACATTTTTTAAATGTCCTCATATTTTATGTTACTTTGCTTTTATTAATTCTTAAAAAAATTTATAATTAATTTATTTTACTTTAGGCTGTGTTGTCTCTTTGTTACTGTGCGCGGGCTTTTCTTTTTTTTTTTTTTTTTTTTTTT
>NW_006793498.1:950226-974722 GCF_000442215.2 Lipotes vexillifer | reverse complement strand
CAGGCCCAGCGGCCACGGCCCACGGGCCCAGCCGCTCCGCGGCACGCGGGATCCTCCCGAAACGGGGCACGAACCCGCGCCTCCCGCATCGGCAGGCGGACCCTCAAGCACTGCGCCACCAGGGAAGCCCCGGGCTTTTCTTTAGTTGCGGTGAGCAGGGGCTACTCTTCGTTGTGGTGCGCGGGCCTCTCATTGTGGTGGCTTCTCTTTTTGCGGAGCACGGGCTCCAGGCACCCGGGCTTCAGTAGTTGTCGCTCTCGGGCTCTAGAGTGCAGGCTCAGTAGTTGTGGTGCACGGGCTCAGTTGCTCTGAGGCATGTGGGATCGTCCCAGACCAGGGCTCGAACCCATGTCCCCTGCATTGGCAGGCAGATTCTTAGCCACTGCACCACCAGGGAAGCCCTCATTGCATTTTAAAGAATAATAGGAGAATACATAGAGGTAGAAAGTACATTAGTGAGTATTAGGGCCTGGGTAAGGGAGAAGGAGGTGCTGAAAATGTTCTGAAATTAGATAGTGGTGATGGTCACACAACCTTGTGAATAAACTAATAACCACTGAATTGTACACTTTAAAATGGTGGGCTATATGGTATCTTAATTATACTCAATAGAAAAATTTTTAAAAAACAGGTGAAGATAAATAAATAAATAAATAAAGCAAGCATGGGATACCAAAAAAAAACAGGTGAAGAAAAAAACAGGCCAATTAGTTAACTATTCGCTGAATGTTTTTAAAGAAATATAGTTTTATTACTTTCCAGTATTGTATTCTAATCATTATAATTGAAGAAGGAAATGAGGAGAATAAGGCAAAATAATAAAAGTAACTTATAGTAGCATGACACTACTTAAAAAATTAATTTCCAGATACATTTTATGATATTGCTAAAGCAATCCTTAATTTATTAAAGGTTGGAAGTTCCTTAAATTGTGACATATATCCACAGAAGATTACTTTAAACATATATAGAGTTAAGAATAATTATAAAGCAAACACCAGTGTGACCATAAGAGAGGTCAAGAAATAGAACATTTTTAGCATCCCAGAAGTCACCTGAATGCCCCTTTTTCAGCCGGAAGTAAATCCTTTTATGTTTTTGATGACAATCATTTATTTACTTTTCTTTATAGTTTTCTCACCTATGTTTGTATCCCAAAACAACATAGTTTAGTTCTGCTGATCTGGAATAGTACCTGTACCCTCTTATGATTTGCTTCTTTCACTCAACACTGTATTTGGGAGGTTCATCCTTGCCGCTGCATGTAGCAGCAGTTCTTTAACATTCATTGTTCTGTAGTATTCCATCAATGACTGGACCACAACTTCTCACTTCTACTGTTGATGGACATCAGGGTTGTTTCCACTGAGGGGTTACTATGAACAACAATGCTATCAGCATTCTTGACATGCGTCCTGGTGCATATTTGCAAGAACATCTCTAGAGTTTATACTAGGAGGGGAACTGCAGGGTCTTAGAACATGTATATCTTCATATTTAACAGATAATATACTAAACCCATTTCCAAACACCAATTTATACTTTATCACTCATAGTGAATGAAAGTTCTTATTGCTCTCCACACTTGTCAACATTTAATACCATCAGACATTTTTCATTTTTGACAAGATAGTAGGAATGTAATACGAATTTACTGTTGTTCTAATTGGCCTTTTCCTGATTACTAATGAAAATTAGTGTTTTTTTATGTCTTTTCCTTTTTCCTCTCTTTTGTTATTTAGATTCACTCTTATATGAAGGTCATTTCTTCATTCTATTGAGCCAATATTTTGCTCAATATTACAAAGTACAATAGAAATAAAAATATATTTCTACATTCCTTACAAGATGTAGGATAAAAAATATATTTCTACACCATTACAAGAATACAATATTGTATCATTCACTGGGACAGAAAGATACCATTAACTCAAGGGTATTTATTTTACAGATATCTTGAATCTTGCCATAAACTAGTCACTTTAGAGACAAATTATATATGTAGGATTCAACGTCCCTTTGAAGGGATAACTGAATTACTAAAACCCCTTCCTCTGAGGAAGCCCTTCTTGGTAGGACTTTAAAACAATGTTAAAATGAGGCTGCACTGGGAATTCCCTGGCAGTCCAGTGGTTAGGACTCCGCATTTCCACTGCAGGGGCCGCGGGTTCGATCCCTAGTCAGAGAACTAAGATCCCACATGCTGCGTGGTGTGCCAAAAAAAAAAAAAAAAAAAAAAGAGGCTGCACTGTAGTAGAAACTATCAGTTGATCTTTAAATATAAACTTTTTACCCTCCATGTCAGTATAATATTATATACCAGTATAACCCCTTAGATTTTTTTTTCATTCTGAGTTTTTTTCCTTCCAGTTTTATTAAAATATAATTGACATACAGCACTGTATAAATTTCAGGTGTACAGCATAATGATTCGACTTACATACATCATGAAATGATTATCACAATAAGTTTAGTGAACATCCATCATTGCATATAGATACAAAATTAAAGAAACAGAGAAGAAAAGAATATATTTTTCCTTGTGATGAGAACTCAGGATTTATTCTCTTAATAACTTCCATACATAACATATAGCAGTGTTACTTACATTTATCATGTTGTACCTTACACCTCTAGTACCTACTTATCTTACAATTGGAAGTTTGTATCTTTTGACTGTCTACATCCAATTCCCTCTCCCCAGTACCCCTGCCTCTGGTAACCACAAATCTGATCTCTTTTTCTGAGTTTCTTTGTTTGTTTTTGAAGTATAATTGACCTACAACACTGTTAGTTTCTGTTTTACAACATAGTGATTCAACATTTCTATACATTTCAAAATGATCACCACAGGACCTCCCTGGTGTCCAGTGGTTAAGACTCTGAGCTCCAAATGCAGAGGGCCCGGGTTCGATCCCTGGTCAGGGAACTGGAGCCCGCATGCCGCAACTAAGAGCCTGCATGCTGCAACTAAAAGATCCCGCACACCGCAATGAAGATCCTGTGCACTGCAACTAAGACCTGGCGCAGCCAAATAAATAAATAAATATTTTTAAAAAATATATAAAAAAACCCAAAATGATCACCACAATAAGTCTAGTTACGATATGTCACCATACAAAGGTATTACACAGTTATTAACTATATTCTCTACACTGTACCTTTCACACCCATGCAACTGGAAGTTTGTACCTCAATCTCCCTCAGCAATTTCCTGCCCCTCCAGCGCCAACCCACCTCCCCTCTGGCAACCACCTGTTTGTTCTCTGTATCTATAACTCTGTTTCTGCTTTATATTTGTTCATTTGTTTTGTTTTGTTTTTTAGATTCCACATATAAGTGAAATCACACAGTATTTGCCTTTCTCTGACTTATTTCTCTTAGCATAATGGACCTCTAGGTCCATCCATGTTGCTGCAAATGGCAAGATATCATTCTTTTTTATGACTGAAATGGATTGGTGGTTGCCAGAGGTGGAGGGAGGGGTGTTACCCCTTAGTTTAAGTCTAGAGGGATCCAAGGTTGGTCAGAGGCTCTAGAAAGTGAACGAAGAGTTCAAGACAACAGACTCAACAATTATCAGTTGCATAAAACCTGGAATCAATTTAAACGTACTTACAAAGACCCTACGAGTGCATCACAGACCATGTTTAGGATTCTTCATTAAGCTTTTAAATTAGCTTTTTTGGTCTATTCATGTATTTTAATAAAAATGTTATTATTTTACCTCATACCTTATCTGTCTTTCTGTCTTGCTTTTCCAAAACGGCCATGTTGTCTTTCAGAATTTTCACGATTTCTGCTGGATTTTTGTGCGATTTACTAAACAAAGGCATTTTTTTCATCTACAGAAATCTCTTCTTCCAATGTGGAATACTAAAAACAAGCAAACAAACAAATAAACAAAAATTATAATTCTTAACATGATTAAATTGTTATACCAAAATATCTTATAAGTTTTCAATAACCAATTCAGTAATATGAAACATTAAAATCAGTCAAACTAAAACAAGTTTCATTGGGACTTCCCTGGTGGTCCAGCAGTTAAGACTCTGTGCTCCCAATGCAGGGGGCCCAGGTTCGATCCCTGGTCAGGGAACTAGATCCCACATGCCGCAACTAAAGGTCCCCCATGCCACAACTAAAGATCCCACATATCAACTAAAGAATCTGCATGCTGCAACTAAAGATCCTGCATACCACAACTAAGACCCAGCGAAGCCAAATAAATAAATACATAAATATTAAAAAAATAAATAAAACAAGTTTCACCAAGTTTTGTGCCAAATTTAAATTAATATAAAATATTTTAAGAAAGATATTTTTTAAAGTTTACCTAAAAGTTTTTACTCAAAGTTTAAAATCTTTCCTAAAATAGAAATTCAAGCTTTATGCAAGAATGGGAAAAGGAGTACTTTTATAGAATAACCTGATATTTAAAACTAGATATTTTGTCTAAAGAGAGTGATGATGATGATGGTGATAATAATAATCATAGATAAAATAAAACATGTAAAACAAAAGTGGGATTAGGATCCACATACTTTGGTAAAGCAATGTTTAAAAACATGCCACTCCATAGCAATCACAAAATTACAATGTAAAATTGTTTAGAATCTGTTTTTTATTTACTCTTCAAACATTCAGCTGGCATACTCACTGATGAAATGAGGACTACCATGATGGGGGGGTGAGGTGGGAGGGGAACAGGAAAATCAGTTCTTCTTTCTGAGAACATCTATTTACATAGAGCAGAGAAAGCCAAATATAGCTGTCATTGCCCTATTTACACTAAAAATGTGTTATTTTTTTTTAGAAAAAAATCTAAAATTAAAGGCTCCAGTTAGTAGAGGCATATTCACTTACTTTACATTTATTAGCAAAAATATTTCAAACATTACAGAAATATGATGTAATAAATCAAAGGCTCCCATTAACCAGTCATCCAGAGGCAACAACTATTATCAGTTTTGATACATATTCCTCCTGAATTTTTTCTATGTATATAAAAATATATTTTTTAAAACCAAAATAGAATAAATACTAAATACAGTATTTTTCAACTTTTCCCCACTTTTTATATCTTGAATATCATTCTATGAGTATATGTTTAGATGCACTACAATATTTTTATAGCGATATCCATTATACAGACATATTATGTAATTACTTCTAGTATTTGGTAAGTTCTTATTAAATTATTACATAATTTATTTTACCAATACCTTTATTGATAGACTTTTGGGTTAATTCCATTTTTCCTCATATTTTTCTTATTAACAATGATGCAATTAATCAATAAAGAATATTACACACAAATGTACACAGCAGTCGATAGCAATACTCTAAGCAGTTATTCCTCTGGCATAACCTTGGCTATGGTTCTAAATATTTACTTCATCTCCCTAGACTCCTACTTCCCAAATCTGGTTCCCTAGGACTTCTGTCAAATCTCTGAGTTACCTTATACGCTTTCAAAAACTTTCTTCAGTATTTGTTGTTTGTGATCAAGAATAATGCTAAGTGGCACTCAACATACCTGCTAAACAAACAGGAGGTACTTAAACCCCCAAATTGTTCTGAGTTGGTAATTCATCCACTATGATTCCGAAGTTATCACCCTTGTCTGCACATCATTTGCTCTATCTGTAAAATGTGCGTTTTGTTTTTTAACTGTGAATTCACCTAGTCATATCATTTAACTCATATTTTTTTTCATCTCATTCACGAAGATATCAAGAAAAATTTTGCCAAATGTTTTGGGAAAGCCCAGATACATTATATTTATTTGTCAGTACCAGTTTAGTTACCTTATTTTATTTTTTAATACATCCCCATGACTCACTTATTTTGTAACCAGAAGTTTGTACCTTTTGACCCCCTTCACCCATTTCATCCACACCTCACCCTCCACCTCTGGCAACAACCAATTTGTTCTGTGTACTTATGAGCTTGGTTTTTGGTTTTTTTAGATTCCACATATAAGTGAGATCATACGATATATATCTTTTTCTGATTTATTTCACTTAAATTAATGCCCTCAAAGGCCCATCCATGTTGCCACAAATGGCAAGATTTCATTCTTTTTATGGCTGAATAATATTCCATTATACACACACACACACACACACACACACACAGAACATATGCTTTATCTGTTCATCCACTGATGGGCACTTAGGTTGTTTCCATATCTTGGCTATTGTAAATAATGCTGCAGTAAACATGAGGGTGCGTATTTCTTTATGAATTAGTTTTTTCATGTTCCTCGGATAAGTACCCAGAAGTGGAATTGCTATATCATATGGTAGTTCTATTTTTAATTTTTTGAGGAACGTTTATACTGCAAGGGGAATTCTTAAAGAAAGATAGAACATCATATTTTGAATTAGATAGGCCAAATACAGCAGCTCTAGCATATTCATCACTGGTCCACACCCATTCTAACTCCATCAAGGCCAAAGATAAAGTATGTAAGGTGGAGTCCTGAAAATGGTGCTTCCTTGGGATAAAGTGGTAATAGTAATAAATTCTATGTCAGAGTTTTTAGAACACACGTTATATTTCAACAACACAAGAAGCAGGAACAGGAGAAGATGCCATGCTAAGTTCAACAGACTGACACTAGGTGAATGCCTCCTGGGCACTGAAAACTGTGGTGAGGTTGCACACATCAACCTGCTCTCCGGCGTTAGTGCTGACAGCAGGCCATGCAGCACACAAATATCAGGGGACTGACATGGGTCCTATTGTACTTTTCCACTTTCCAAAGTAAGTGAACAGAATAAACAACAAATAAATAGTTTCTACTAAAAAAAAAAAAAAAAAAAAAAGACACAAGCAAAGGGGAGAAATGTCCTGTGGACTTCGACAGGAAAGGTTACTTCCAAAATTAATTCTCTGTAGGAGATAGAATAGATATAATTGGTAAAATAAAAATTAAAAAAAAGAAGAGAAGAACTTAGACAAAAAGAGAGCTGGTCAAGATAAAAGATCAAAAACACATAATATATACACATATACAGAAACACCCCAAAATGCAGCATGGCAATCCAAATCTGCATACAGCAGAAATGACCCCACAGAAAACTGATTGAGGGACAACCAAAAGGTACACAATTAGTCTATATTTATTCATTCAAAAAATATTTACTGAGCACCTGTAAGGTGTGAGGCGTTGCACTAGTAAATGCAAAAGAAGCCTCAGAGGGTGCACAATGTAGTGGAGACACAGCCACACAAAGGGTTTTGCCAGAATGCCAGAAAAGGTTAAACAAACTTAAATGATGGAGAAAAGGTACTTGGTGTGTGTTCGTGTGTATGTGTGTATAGTATATATTATGGAAATATGGAGAAGATACAGTGTTCTATCTATAAAAATGGGTATTACAACAATGAAAAGAGGTGGAGGAAGACAACAAATGCAAAAGGAACTAAAAAATGTAGAGAAGCAACAAAGATAAAACAGCTTAAGCAGAAAAAAAGATCTAAATGTGGTCATTTACAGGATTTTTCTAGTTCAGATTAATGGTGAGACCCCAAATTCAGTGCCTTGTGGCTTTTAGAAGAAACCAACATTCTTCTCTTAAAGCTCATTCCTACAAAATGACTGTTAACAACAAAAAGGATAAAAATTAAGTTGTCTTTGGACTTCCATAAAAGTACATGTCATAAAACCATGGAGAGAATCTACAGAGTTCTGAAAGGGAAAGTCTATAACCTCACAATTAAGTCTCTAGCCAACATATTTATGTGTGAATAGACTGTGTACACTTACTAAAATTTTTACAAAAAGATGAGATGGAGTCAAACCCACAAGAGTTCAAGAAAATAAATGCTAAAAACCAGAAATAGTTCTTGAAAGGGAGCCTTGATATTGCTGGCAGAACATTTGGGAGGGTGCAAATCTACAATTCATTCATGTGGGAATAAAAATAAATAAGGATTCAACTAAATAAGTTAAAAAGGAAACTGCCTCAAAAATCTCAAGAAAAGAATGATGGAAATAACAATAGAATTAGAAATAACTGAATCAGAAAAGTAAAAGAAAAAGAAAATCTCTGGTACTTTTTGGTGCCTGTTTTTTCTGGTGCTAGACCTGTCTGCTCTCCTTCCTACCCCACCCTACCAAAAGGGTGGGAACATGACTGGCGGGGGCCAGATTATTCCTTCCACTGCCCTGACTACAGCAATTGGCTCACAAATGGATTGTGACACCATCAAGCTAATCAAAATGCTTCAACAGGACTTTTTCTCCTAGGTATTTTAATTTAATTCAGTTTAAATAAAATATTTGGGGCATCTAGAAGAAGAAATAGAGAACAATGTAACAAGTTCCTGTATATTTACCACCCAGCTTAAAAAATAAAACAACTAAAGCAATGCCCTTGGTACAATTTTCTGATCCCATTTCCCTCTGGCTCATACTGTACATATTTATCATTACCCTTACCTATATATGCTTTCACACTTCTACTAATATTACAGACAATATGTGATATTGCTGTGTATGCTTTAAAGCGTTATAGAAATGGTATTACATGGCCAGTTTTTTTTCTCCCTCAACACTTGTGTTTATGAGATTTATTTGTGTTAATACACAAATCTCACGTTTATCTTACATGCTGTATAGCATCCCACTGTATGACTATACCACAATTTATTTATCAGTTCTCCGAGTTCTAATTGTTTTCAATTGTTTATTATTAAACGCATAATCATAACACAGATTCTTTTGCCGGTCTACTTATACATTTGTATGAGAATTTCTCTAGGGCAGTGGTTTCAACTTTTTAAATAGTGACTTGTAGTAAGAAATGCATTTTATATTGTGATCCAGAGCAAAGGAATGTATAAATGATTGTATAATTGTTTCATGAAACAATACTTGCCCTCTGGATAGATTCTATTCTGTTCTATCTGTTCTATCCTACATTATTTTTTTAAAAAGTGCTGATCATTATCCATTAATTCACTACCTGCTAATTAGTATGCAATATGTCATTACAGGGGGAAACTAGATGAAGGGTATACAGGATCTCTCTGTATTGTTTCTTATAACTGCATGTGAATCTTCAGTTATCTCAAAATAAAGTTAAAAATAAAGAATCCATCACTATGGAAAATCGACAGTGATAATCCAACATAAGGATAATTACTGTTCCTGAAGTAGAAAACTAACAAATGAAAGATGTACTTAAAGATGTACAAGATGTGTCTATTTGTCTACTCAATCCTTCAGCAAGCCACCCTTTTAATTGTATACAGCCACAGAACTATTTCTGGAATGTGGCTCAGCTAATGTTAATGGTATTATCTGAATGAGATTTGTGATACATCTAAAATTTTTTCATCTTGATGTTTTTCTGTATTATCTATAATAGTGGGGAATAAACCCATGTAACTAAGAAAAGAACCTAATAGAAAAACCTATTTTGTTTTTGAATAGAAAAACTGAATATTATTAAAATGTCAATAATCCTAAAGTCCATAGTTTGATACAATTCCAGTCACAAGTCCAAAAAAGTTTTTAGTAACTAAATTAAGCCAAGAATACCAAAAAAAAAAAAAACCTCACAAGGATAACGAGTTTTAAAAAGGAAGATTTCTTACAAGGGAATGAAATTAAAAGTGCTATCAAGTGCTATAAGTGAAACAGTGACACAAGAAAAACAGACCAATGGAACAAAAGAGGCCAGATACAGATGTTACTAAAAGTGACTTCCAAACTTCTGGATGTAAAATAATTTCTCTAATTTTAGGAGTGATGAAATAAATCTCAAAAAACAAAAAGACTGACAAATCAGTTACTATAAATATGTTACAAATCTAATAAATTGTTTTGAATTTTTATGGATAAAATAATAAAAACATTGTAGGCAAACAACAAATAAGAGAATTCTGTGACATGAATATGAAAGACAGAGGGCTAATATCATTATAAAAGGAGATCTAAGACAAATAAGAAAATCATTAAGAAATAATGCATAGATATTAGAAAACCGCAAAGGAGGAAATACAGTTAAACACATAGTAAATGTTTATTCTCTATAATGGAAAAATGCAAACTTAAAGTGAAGGACTATTTTGCCCATCATATAACAAAGTTTTTTGTTGTTGTTTTGAGAAAATTCAATTCTATTGATGGTGAGATGCAACAGGCCCTCTCTTTTCTTACTGGTGGGAGTATAAATTGGACAATAATTTCGCAATATGGATCTAGAGCCTTTAAATATTCACAACCTCTGACTTTAGGAATTCTGCTTCTATCAATCTGTCCTAAGAAAATAAACTAATAAAGGTTATCTTTATAACTTTTTTTCCCACATTTTAACATCTCTAAAATGTGCATGTGTCTTACAATTGATGGGACCTTACACTAACTGGCAAGGGGTTTTTTTGTTTTTGTTCTTTCTTAGTGGTACAAGAGTATATACCTTACAACCAATGGCTTCTTAGATTTGATGAAATATAGTATACGGCTATGAAAATGTTTACAAAGAATGTGAAATAAAACGTACATGTTAAAAAACCACCATGCCATAATATAGAGCATAACTACAACTATGTAAAGGCAAACAAAACCACAAACACACAAAACCTATGCATAGAAAAAATAATTTTAAAAGGTTAACAGTGATTGCCTCTGGGTAGTTGGCTTATAAATACTTAGTTTTCTTCTTCCTTCAAATTTTCTCTTTTGTCCCCAAACTTTGTTCAATAGATCATGCAAATGTTTTTACAATGGAAACACCTTCTCATAAATGATACTTTTAATGACTAAATAACCGTTTTTTAAAGTTCAAACTGTGGAATATCTGATCATCATGTCTTTTCAAAGCACTAGTCAAACAAATATGATTTCTGTTACTTTGGCTATGAAATTTCATTAAGAGTAGCACTTGGCTCAGATTCTGGAGAGAAAGCCAAAAAAAGTTCTTCAGCCCTGCTCCCAGGGAACTCAGGCCCTGTAGATTTTTAGTAGACTTTGGCAGCTTGGCAGCATTCCCTTTCCTAAGACACAGTAGAATATTTCATATTCCTAATTTATGTGTGAGCGCCTCTAAAGATGACCCAAAGTCAATCACTCAAATGCCTCATCTGAACATGTTCAGTGATGTAAGTGGAGAAGAGCGTGTTTGAAGGGGGACAGGGAAAGGGAAGCTAGGAGCAGAGGTCATTTGGGGCATTAAATACCCTCACTGTTATCTCTTAAAGTATTTTAAAGGGGAATAAATGTCTATCTGTAGGTGGCTAATGAGTATCTCTAGGCCTTTATGTCTAACCTCCAAATGTGCTGTTCAATAATAGTTTTCATTTAAAAGATTTTCCACGAAAGCTTAACGGAGTGGGAAATTTATCATTGAAGACAAGAGAAGTCTCAAGATTTCCATAGGTAAAAACATAACCAAACTGCTAACTCATTGTAAGAAAGTCAAGTCAAAAATGAGCCTTGTTTTCCTTCATAAAGGTTATTTAACAATGAACAATAAGTAGGAAAGGAAGATTTCCAAAAGCCTTTCATAGAGCTTGCTAATTTAAACTTAGTCACAGGTACCTTCTCTCAAACTAAGAAAATTAAACCACCACATTAAAATAAATTTCAAGAAAGTTCAGAAATTACCATTTTTTTATCTTTTATTCCAAATAGGACTCACAGATAGAAATAATGCAATCAAAAAGTACACCTACGGCAAATAATTGGGCCAATAAGATTCATTTTAAAAAATCAATGGGATGGAGATTACATGAGTATACATATTTGTCAATATTCAGTGAACTGTTCTCTTAAAATGGGTACATTTCATTGAATGTAAATTTTTAAATAAAAAAAAGTACACCTAAAAGTTCTACTGTATGTGTTGCATCCCAAATAGGCCTCTTCCCACCACAAAATCATTGATTACCTTCACAGATATAATAAACTACAAAGCATATCATTATTGTTATATATGTTATGATATCAAATCCATTATAGAACATATTACATATGTCAAAGTACCTTCCAATCAATGCCCGCTATCCCTCAACCATTCCATTTTAAAATATACTTCCTAGATGTAATTAGAAGACACCACAATTGCATTTTGTACTTGAAGACCTATAGAAACGAGTGAAAAATCAGTGGACAAAGTATAAATAAGAACTTTCACTGATCATCCTTTTTCTCAGTTCAAAATGACTAAGAATGAACCTGTTTTTATAAGTTTTGTTAACAGTTTGAGGGAGCACCATTTTCAAAAATGAACAATTTACATAGAAATGAAAAACTTGTAAGAAGTGTTTTATGTACCCTTACTCATTTGGAAGCCTTGATCAGACTTACATCAGAATAAAAACTCTTTTACAAGAAAAAAACCCATGTCCTTGGGAATTGTTCCTTAATTCTAATGTATTGTAACCACTGAAACAATTTAAAAATAGAACTAGTTTATGAAATTAGGAAGACATACAACTACCAATTTATTATTATAAATATTAACCTACTAGACTACTGTTCCAGGAAAAACAACCAGAAACTTCATTCACAGTAATGTTTCTGTTGACAGCTCCAGTCATTTGTTGGAGTTAAAATTTTCTACATCTATTAGCTAATAAAGATTGTCAATGGATAATAATTTTACATTTGAATTTCATAATCTCAATTTATAGCAGAGATCTGAAGCTAGGTCAGTATTCTCAAAGACTAGGAAGTGTAATCAAAGCATCAGTTCTCACTGAAATTCACAAATGGCTATTTTTCACAACAGAATTATCAAGGGAAACTTGTAATTCTTTTTTTTTGGGGGGGGTGTCTTTCTTTTAAGCACATACATATACAAAATAATCATCAAATTTTGGTTAGATACTGTTACTGGTATTAAGGCAAAATTTATAGTTACAGTGTGAAATACAACCATTTCATAGCTTCAGTAAGCCCTGTGCCTATCTATGAACTCTCAATCTATAAAATAATAACATGGGAGAGTAAAGATGCATGTGATTTAGCTGAAGTTATCTCTCATCCTATAGACTTCCAGGACTGTAAAGTTCTTCTGGATGGGTAAATTAATATTACCTCTCATCCTTCCACAGCTGGAAGAGACTAGATGAGTTTCTGCTGGAAATTGAAGACATATAAGTCATAAAATTAAATATTTATTATTTCATTTAGAAGCAGTAAAGATTTCATCTTAAACCAACTATTTTAATTACCAGTGGAACACTAAGTATGTCCATAATTTAAAAGCATGCTAACATAGATTTTTTCCTTGTTAAGGGAATCTCAGCTAAATATTATCTTTAAGCTGCATTATAAATCTATACATGCATGTACACAGACATCCATACCTCAGAAATGGAAAATTGTCCAAACTATTCCACATTATTTCATTCAATCATGCAACAAATATTTATTAAGCACCTATTATATGCCACTTGGGACTACTCAAAATCATTACTTTTAAAATATGATTTGAAATAGAACATAGAAAGTATTTTTTGATCAGATGGAAAGGTTTTTCTGCCACTAAAAATCATCTAAGTATAATCTGCATTCATTGTATCGTTTATTTCATTACATATGTTTACTGCAGTACTAACTTTAACATTTTATATCTTGGTCTTTTAGAGAAACTTTTTTAAAAAAATTGAAGTATAGTTGATTTACAATATTGTGTTGGTTTCAGGTATACAGCAAAGTGATTCAGTTATATCTATATAGATATTTTTTCCAGATTATTATCCATTATAGTAGAGAAACTTTTAGGGCCAGCGTAACTAAACTTAATTTGGATAGACCTAAACTGAGTTTTCCGAATAGGCCACATTTCTTCATATGGGTCCTAGTACACATATGCAAATACATAATTCTTCTGAGTTAAAGTTGACACCTTACTTCAGAATGTCCCATGTACTCAAGATACCAAGTTTGTAAATTGCCTCCCCTCATCACCATCCCTACTCATTCAGGATTACCCCCAAGTTACACCACAGTCTTCTCTTTTTCTCTTAACAGTTAGGCCTATTCTGTACTTTGTTTGCTTCTTAAAATTCAATTCTTGACAGGCCCTCTCTTTCTCATAATGAAAACTGTGTGCCCCTAAACCCCTTTCCTTTTTGGGGTACCTTGGAAAAACTACTCAGTTCCATTTTTGTAAACCAAAGAAAGAGTTCAGTCCCTATCTGGTAACTATTTATTAGGTACCTACTTATATGCCAGACACTGGGCTAGATCTCAGAAATGGCTGATAAGCATAAAAGTAATGGCTAGAAATATTCCTGTAGCAAGGAAAAGAAAAATCACTGATTTTAATAAAAGATTGGATCTCATAAACAGTGCAATTAATCTTGGAAGCTCATAAAAGTACCTAGAAATGCTGTTTATAAACATACTGCTTTTCTTCAAGTATTAATATTTAGGAAAAATAATGTCTTATTCAACCTGTTATTGTTTTTATATTTAGTTTCATCACTGTAATTGATTTTCTAATATTTTTCAGGGTGGTGATGGTTTTTCTATTGTGTAAGTGAAATATAAACTTAGGCTATAATAAACACCAAGCAATCATTATTTGTTAAATTGTTTCCCAGAGAAGATGGCTCCCAAATTCCCAACAACCCACTCACAAATAAACTTCTAAGGTACAAAACACTTGGAAATTGGGGATGGCTTAATTTTTATTTCTATATTTACAATCCTATAGGCTTAAGAAATGGTGCCACTACTAAGATAATATCAATGAATTACTAGTTTAAAATAAAAAATTATTCGGAAGATTGTGAAGCTATGTGCAAATCTTCCATCAGTCTAACGACTGAGTGTGGGAAATTCTGTAAAGAAGTAAAATTTGGTTTGTGATATAATCTCTATTGTATTTACTTTTGACTTCAAGTATAAGATACTAGTCCTGAAAAGGTTTTCACCGACAAGCTGAGTTTCTTTTTATACACTGGTCAATAGGTTAAAAAAACTCCACAAAACAAAACCTGTTCTACAGGCTTCTGCACACATACAGGAAATATTAGAGAAAGTACAGTAGTTTTACATTATATCTAGAGTACAAACCCTTTTAATAGGTTCATTGACACCTTGCTTAAGTTTTCATTTCTGCTAAGTTGTTCTGCCTTAAAGGACTCACTTGAATCAATAACTAAGGACATCTTTTGTGAGGCTGGCAAACTAGAAACATTGCTTAGAATGATGCATCTTTAAGCAATGACTCACGTTTGCAGCTAACAATATACACTTCCTTCTTACACAGAATGATTACATGCCTTCCATCGATGCCTTTAAAAAAACATATATAAAATTAGCATACAATCTCCCAAGTTAAGACTGTACAAATGAAGCTTTTATTGGAATGTGAATATATATTTTAAGAGTTTTTTCTTTTTTCTCTTCTCTATTGTTTACATACATATATGCATCTGGTTAAAATAGTTCTTCAGCAGAACAACAGTATTATATAAGAGTTTGGTGCCAGCTATAAGGACAAAATAACTGCCTTATTCCTTAATTTCAAACGTGTATTTATTTTGTATCAAATGGTAAGTTTGATATGTAAATTGTCTAATTTTTATTTTCACTCCAGAACTTTGAAAAAAATCATGTGTCTCTTATTGGATCTAACAGAAGCATTCAACATTCAAATTACATATCCCTTTATTTAATGGCATCATTAACATTTCTAACTGAATTATGAGGGAATGCTGTAATTTATAATATTGATAATATCAAATATCACAATGATTATTTTAAATTTACTGAAAATAGACGGAACAAGGTAACTTTTGAATTTTTATTCAGTTGAAAGAGAAACATGAAAAATGGTATCCTGCCACTATTTTATTTTTGGAAACTCTTTGTAAATAAAAACCCATTTCCAAAATAAGACATTCCATGGACACGGAATAGTTGGTAATGATTCAAGTGCCTTAGGCAACAGAGAAGTATTGTTTTGTAGTTGTTTTTTAAAACCTCTCCTAGTAACAGCAGTTTATCATGCACAAAGAAACAAGGTAACAGCACAGTTTAAAATGAAAATATAACTAAACTAAAGGTTATCATACTAATTCCATCTCTGTGAACCATTATAGGTAACCTGGTTGATACTTACCAAATGTTACAGAAAAGCCCAGGCTCGCCTAAGCAACGAAAAGTAGACACGTGGTGAGGTGCTGAAGACAGCTCTCTCTGGGGCTCAAAGCACTTTAGATGAAGTAGCCTTTATCTTCCATTTAATAGAGGGTGCCTCCTATTACCAAAGCGTGGCAGAGAAGAGTTTCCACAATCCTGTCTTGACTTTCTGTCTCCCTCTTTGAAGAGTAAGTTACCACCGGAAAAAGTTAGCAGAAAATGATCACTGAACACTCACACAGGGCAGCTGTAAATTTCCACTCTCTTTGCTTGCTCTCAGATTCCAAGCCTTGCTTGTCTCTTAATCTGTCACAGGCAGTTCTGTTTCTGGCCAAACCAGCTTGCTTATGCGTTCTCCTCTCCTCCTCTAATGCACTCTTTTAGATACATACCACACGGTCACAGCTCCCTCTTTTTCTTCCTCCTTCCCAATCATGCAATGTCACAAGAATGTGTGTAGAGCAATTAAGTTGAGGCAAATTTAATTCTTGGCCAAAGGAAAAAAAAAAGAGTCTAGGTATAAACAAAATTTTTTTCTCATCACATTTTTTCCTTTTAAGTCCTATACTTGTTCATGCATGGTTTTGTCAACAAATTAAATTGGCCTGACCATCTTGTTTAAAACTTTAAATAACAAAGGCATGTTGATAGTGATAATAACAGATTCATTTGCTAATATGTTAGTTCCCCAGGGAAGATGCTATTCTCAATCATAATAAGAAAGTGTAGCAAGTAAATACACAAGTATTATTAATTTAATCTTGAGATTTTAGAAAGCAAGGGAGGCGGCGGGTGGAGGGGGGCGGTGGGGCATTGGCACAATGGATAACGCCTCTGACTTCGGATCAGAATATTCTAAAAAGCAAGGGAGGTGTTAGAATGAGTATTCATAATTTAATTTCAGTGTAATTTTGTGAAAACTTAATTTATTAAAAAATACGGATATTTTGAAACTTAGAATCAATTTAGTTATAAAAATGAAATTATACCCACCTCCTAGAGAAATGGAAATAAAAACAAAAATAAACAAATGGGACCTAATGAAACTTCAAAGCTTTTGCACAGCAAAGGAAACCATAAACAAGACCAAAAGACAGCCCTCAGAATGGGAGAAAATATTTGCAAATGAATCAACTGACAAAGGATTAATCTCTAAAATTTACAGGCAGCTCATGCAGCTCAATAACAAAAAAATAAACAACCCAATCCAAAAATGGGCAGAAGACCTAAATAGACATTTCTCCAAAGAAGATATACAGACTGCCAACAAACACATGAAAGAATGCTCAACATCATTAATCATTAGAGAAATGCAAATCAAAACTACAATGAGATATCATCTCACACCAGTCAGAATGGCCATCATCAAAAAATCTAGAAACAATAAATGCTGGAGAGGGTGTGGAGAAAAGGGAACACTCTTGCACTGCTGGTGGGAATGTGAATTGGTTCAGCCACTATGGAGAACAGTATGGAGGTTCCTTAAAAAACTACAAATAGAACTACCATATGACCCAGCAATCCCACTACTAGGTATATACCCTGAGGAAACCAGAATTCAGAAAGAGTCATGTACCAAAATGTTCATTGCAGCTCTATTTACAATAGCCCGGAGATGGAAACAACCTAAGTGCCCGTCGTCGGATGAATGGATAAAGAAGATGTGGCACATATATACAATGGAATATTACTCAGCCATAAAAAGAAACGAAATTGAGCTATTTGTAATGAGGTGGATAGATCTAGAGTCTGTCATACAGAGTGAAGTAAGTCAGAAAGAGAAGGACAAATACCGTATGCTAACACATATATATGGAATTTAAGAAAAAAAAAGACATACAGATGGCCAAGAGGCACATGAAAAGACGTCCAACATCACTAATTATTAGAGAAATGCAAATCAAAACTACAATGAGATATCATCTCACACCAGTCAAAATGGCTATCATCAAAAAGAGATATGGGAACATATATATATGTATAACTGACTCACTCTGTTATAAAGCAGAAACTAACACACCATTGTAAAGCAATTATACCCCAATAAAGATGTTAAAAAAAAAAAAAAAAAAAAGAACATAAGTTAAAAGGTAAGCTTGGAATACATGCTAGCTCTGTGAGGATGCTAGTCAGAGCCTGCTTTGGGGTTTTCTTTTTTTTAATTAATTAATTAACTTATTTTTGTTGTTGGGTCTTTGTTGCTGTGCGCGGGCTTTCTCTAGTTGCGGCGAGCACGGGCTACTCTTCGCTGCGGTGCGTGGGCTTCTCATTGCTGTAGCTTCTCCTGCTGCACCAGCTCTAGGCGCGCGGCTTCAGTAGTTGTGGCATGCAGGCTCAGTAGTTGTGGCTCAATGGGCTCTAGAGTGCAGGCTCAGTAGTTGTGGTGCACGGGCTTAGTTGCTCCGTGGCACGTGGGATCTTCTTGGACCAAAGATCGAACCCGTGTCCCCTGCATCGGCAGGTGGATTCTTAACCACTGAGCCACCAGGGCAGTCCTCTGTTCCAGTTCATTAGCGCCAAAGACTTTTGGGTTCTCAGTCTCCCACTATGTTTCCACTCAAAAGTCTTGTGCTCTTCTAACAGATCTCCCAATTATAGAGCTGACAGAAATAGTTGTTAGACCTATTATTACTTTAATCTTACTCTCTGCAGAACTAAAATATCTCTAAGAATATGAGCTTAAATAAATTGAAAGGTAATTATTTGTACTTAGTTGTTCATCCTTACGAAAAATAAGTGAATAAATCTTGGCTTTATTACTTAATCTATATATCATATATATTAAATATATATTTCTTATATATACTTATTTTAAAATATATGTTTCTTTATCTGGCTTATTTAAATTACAGTTTAGAAATTTAAATATGTTACAAGGAAATTTTAACACCTAAAAATTAGGCATCAAGAAGACTAGGGCTTCCCTGGTGGTGCAGTGGTTGAGAATCCACCTGCCAATGCAGGGGACACGGGTTGGATCCTTCGTCCAGGAAGATCCCGCATGCCGCGAACCAACTAAGCCCGTGCGCCACAACTACTGAGCCTGTGCTCTACAGCCCGTGAGCCACAACTACTCAGCCTGCATGCTGCAACTACTGAAGCCCATGCACCTAGAGCCCATGCTCCGCAACAAGAGAAGCCACCACAGTAAGAAGCCTGTGCACCACAACAAAGAGCAGCCCATGTGCAGCAATGAAGACCCAACACAGCCAAAAATAAATAAATAAATAAATAAATAAATAAATAAATAAAAGAAGCCTAGAGATTAGTCTGCTGTTTGTTACTTCAAATTAGTAGTTCTGGGGCTTCCCTGGTGGCGCAGTGGTTGAGAGTCCGCCTGCCGATGCAGGGGACGTGGGTTCGTGCCCCGGTCCGGGAAGATCCCACATGCCGTGGAGCAGCTAGGCCCGTGAGCCATGGCCACTGAGCCTGCACGCCCGTAACGGGAGAGGCCACAACAGTGAGAGGCCCGCGTAATGCAAAATTAAAAAAAAAAAAAAAAAAAAATTAGTAGTTCTGTAAATCTGGAATCTTATTTCCTATTTTTAAAGAAACAATAAATGGAAATTATCCCCAAATCCTAAAGGGTATTAAGAGCCTACTATCTTCTTAAGATTATACTCAAAGAGTTCTGGTATAACTGAAGAAGTTCAGAATTTGTAAGGGTAGCACTTAGAATAACTACAAAGCTGATTTTTTAAAAGTTACTTTAAAATTAGACTTCATATCAATCTGTGATGGAGTCTAAGGCACAAAATAAAGACAAGGCATTTAATACATAATTAAACAGATTGTCTGCATATGAATGTATGTTTATATTTGATTCCTACTAAATACCATTTTTTAAGATGCATACAAAGAAATCACAAAAAGTGACCTTATATTAGACCACAAAGACATCAGTAAATTTTCAAAGGAGAAATAGTACAAACTTCATTCTGTAACTATAACACAATAAAACTAGAAGTTATTTTTAAATTTTTCAGAAGATAAGAAAACTGTTCTTTAAAAATACCCTATTAATACCTGAAAATTAAAAAAGAACATTCTTTCAAAAATTATTTGGACAGAGAATTAAAAGTACAATTATAGGGACTTCTGTTTCAGACTATGATGGAGTAACAGGGACTAGATTTACTCTTCTATCTTACATAATTAAAAAACTGGACAGAATTAATAAAACAATGGTTTTCAGACACTGGACACCAGGCAGTTCAGCCCAGTAATCCCTAAGAGAAAGGAAACAAACAAAGGTAAGCTTCACAATTGCCCCAGTCTGCAGAGCAGGAAGGGGAACCCAAACAGAGCATGCCAGTCTCCCTGAGTTCAAAAGACAGAGTTGATAATTCAAGAAGGCCAATGTGGCTAAAATTCACAGGGCAAAATACCAGAGAGGGAGAGCTGCAAAGAGAGCTCCAGAGATCTGCAAAAGGTTCCCCTCAAATCTTCACTGAGAACTGATCAGTGCATGTCCATGAGAAAACTCTCCAAGGCCAAGGAAAGAACCACTGGAAAGAAGCAGGCTGAAGAATTCCCACTACACACACAGGCTGAGAATAAATAGGTCATGTTCCCAACAGTCAGAGTAAAGAAATCCCATAATAAATGGGAGATTGGTTTGAGTACTCAGAATAATATTGCCTCAGTAGCAGGACCAAATTAGTCCTAAAGGTTGTTCTGGTCTCCCCCAATAGAGGTTACAAGTGAGCTTGAAAGGATCAAATTGTTTCCAAATAACTTAAGTGTATCCTAGAGTAGAATTAAAAATTTTTAGAAATCTAGCACACAACAACATAGAATCCACACGTTTAGCATCCAGTCAAAAATTACCAGGTATGCCAAAAGCAGGAAAACACATGCATAATAAGGAGAAAAACTTAATCAATAGAAAATAACTCAGAAATGACACAAGTAACAGCATTAGTACAAAAAGACATTAAAACAGCTATTACAGATATATTCCATAAGTTTAAGAAAGTATAAAAAAGCATAAGTATTGTTAAGGAGAGCCCTGGAATACATTTAAAAGACACAAATCAAATATTCTAAATATTAAAACTACAATTTCTGAGATAAAAATTACACCAAATAGGATGAACAGATTAAACACTGCAGAAGAAATAATTAGTAAACTTGAAGACAAAACAGAAGTTATCAAAATGAAACACTGAGGGCTTCCCTGGTGGCGCAGTGGTTGGGAGTCTGCCTGCCGATGCGGAAGACACGGGTTCGTGCCCCGGTCCGGGAAGATCCCACATGCCGCGGAGCGGCTGGGCCCGTGGGTCACGGCTGCTGGGCCTGCGCGTCTGGAGCCTGTGCTCCGCGACGGGAGAGGCCACAACAGTGAGAGGCCCGCGTACCGCCAAAGAAAAAAAGAAACACTGAGGGAAAAAAAAGACCAAAAAAAAAATTAACAGAGCATTCCTAACTATGGGAAAACTTCAAGCAGCCTAATATATGCATTGTTTGAGTCCTAAAAGGAGAGGAGAGAAAAGGGGAAACAGAAAACAATGTTTGAAGAAATAATGACTAAAAATTTTCTAAATTTAATGAAAATTAAACTGAGAGAAATGAAAGAAGAAAAATACAAATCTACTACTATAGTCCAAGATATAAATACTCTTCTTTCAATAATTCATAGAAAAAGTAGAAAATCAGTAAGTATATAAAAGACTTGAACAGCACTAAAACCAATTTGATCTGATATATATCAAACATACAAACATAGAAAATACGTTCTCTGATCGCATTAACTTAGAAATCAATAATAAAAGATATGAGAAATTCCCAAACATTTGGAAACTAAATAGCACACTACTAAATAATCTATTGGTCAAAGAAGAAATAAAAGCAGAAATTAGAAATTATTTTGGGGAATTCCCTGGCAGTCCAGTGGTTAGGACTGGGCACTTTCATTGCCATAGACCCAAGTTCGATCCCTGGTCAGGGAACTAAGATCCTGCAATCCATGCAGCATGGCCAAAAATTAAAAAGGAAAAGAAAAGAAAAGAAATTTTTAACTGAATGAAAAGGAAAACCTAACATCAAAATCTGTGGGATGCAGGTAAAGAAGTATTTAGAGGGATGTGTTTAACATTAAGCACTTATATTAGAAAAGAAAGCATGCCTCAAGCTAATGACCTCAGCTTCCACCTGAAGAAACTAGAGGCGTTAAGCCCAAAGCAAGCAGAACCAAGAAAATAATAAAGAGCAGAAATCAATAAAGTTAGAAACAGAAAAACAATGAAAAACAATCAGTGAAACAGAACCTGATTATTTGAAAAGATCAATAAAATTGCTCAACATCTTACAAGACAAAGAAAAAAGACAAAAATATCACTATCAGGAATGAAACATTAAACCATAAAAAAGCTATGAGAAAATGCTGATATTTATTTGATCTCTGGGTAAGATAGTTTTTTCAGACCAGATCTATTTAAGAATAATGTTTTAATTTGTTAAGCCCTCCCTCCTCTTCCTTTTTAAAAACTGATTCTGGACTTTTCAAAAAACCAAAACAATTCTGTTACAGAAACTTTTGAGAATGTGTTTTGTGGTGCCATTTAACTTGTTCTTCTATCCCCTGTGTTTCCTATAAAAGGGAAATTAGCTCTGAAAGCATAATAAAACATAAACATTTTTTACAAGGTAAGTTCATAATGAATCACACCAAGAGGCAACAGTCTCATTGTCCCACTATTAGTGATCTATGTTTGATGACTGAGTTAGGGTAATAATAGCACATTTCTTTATTGAAAAGACATTTCCCTTTTTGACTAGCTAGTAGGATATAGACTGATATTTTTTTCAACCTGCAAATATGCAATTCTCTCTCAGTGCTTCCTCCAATGATTTTAGTATTCATTGGTGATCCTTCCCTAAATCAATTACTTCACCAGGGTTGCAAACTGGTAATTTTAAAAATTCTATTCTTTCTATGTATAATGGCTGGCACTGTTTTGTAGAGAAGAGCTCCTCCTCAACTATACTTCTAATTGTTTAATTCTCTTTATTTAATTACCAATTTTGAGAGTAGGAAGCTAGTAATATTCACTTCCAATGGTGGCAAATGAGAGAGACGTTTTTTTGGTGGGGGAAGTCTTTCTCTTCTCTTGAATATCACTATAGGTTCACAAATTTTTATAAATTCAATGTTTCAATCAATTACAGGCATTATTCTTTTTGGTGCTGTCCTCGTAGCCTGGGTTGCCCCCCAAAAGCAGGGTCTGAAGCAAAAGGCTCATGTAATATTATTTTAATAAGAAATCCAATCACAATGCGCAGGAATGAGGAAATAGGGGAATAAAACAAAGAAGGAATATGTCAGCCAATATGACAATGCATCATCAAGCTGGCCACCTGTTAAATCTATCAGACTGAAACTCTTAGAAGCTATATGAACTGCATTTCAGGATCACCCCTAGGGTTCAGGGGTGGGAGGGTGGGAAAGGAAGAGGAAGAATTTATCTACTGGTTCTCATCTTGGATTGATCAAAGTCTTTCCCCAAAGGGCACTAACTCCCCTACACTTGAGTTTAACTCCTCTATTCTTCCCAGTTGCACATGTGTGGGTCTGGGCACTGAGTGGACCCCAGAGCAGTGGCCACATGGAAGCCCTGCGGCAGGTAGCAAAGGGCTTGCAGAATGACAGGAGATGAAGCTATTAGGTTATGCCTGCATGAGGGTTTGCATAGAGGTGAAATGTGACAAGTGAGTCCTAGAGGATCTGCAATGGTATATATAAGAGGTATCTAAAACAAGTGCTCAAACTTCCACAAATTAGGCCAGCGGGAGTCCTTTCAAGATAGCTCCTACATCCTTCTGATACAGTTTCAATAATCTTTGAACTTTCATTGCTTTCTTGTTCAACACAATGGTGCAGGCTCACCTTGTATTTACTTTCTCCCAGATCTGGGCCATTTCTCCAGGGAGAAGTTTTCCAAATGTGAGGAACGGTGCACTTACCCTTGCTCAAAAGTGTTTACTTACTGCATCCAGCTCCAAGATCTCTGTTGGTTTTACGCTTTTTAATCAAATTTGAAGTAGCTCCTTAGGGTCTAGCATTCTATGGCTCAATTATAAATTTACTCCCCCACCCACCCAGGACATCTAATAAACAAGGCAAAAGGAACACAGGATACAAGGAATAAATACTTCCACATGATAAAGGGTAAGTGAGGAAACATTAATCTATAATATGTATGATATTTTGCTGGACAGGAAGAGCAAGCTTCCCTGCCTGGGAATGAGTTCCTTAGCTACCAAACTGGTTGCCCCTGGTTCTAATCTCTCTAATCCCTGGGAGAATCCTATCAATTGTCCTTCAATGTCACATTTGAAAGGGTCATTGTGGCTGGTTCATGATTGACAGCTTTCCTG
>NW_006793498.1:941155-950194 GCF_000442215.2 Lipotes vexillifer | reverse complement strand
CCTGCTGAAGCCAGTCTACCTGTTTGGGGGCCAGATTTAGGGGTCTGGGAGTTGCCAAGGGATGACAGAACTTTATTTCTCAGGCTTGAATTTCTTTGACAATACAACGGTCTTGGATTATCATTTGGCTTTTAATCACTTTGCCTTTTGTCTTCTACTCATCAAAGCCAGAAACTGTTGAATCTGTTGTGATTTTTGTCTCTAACCAGCTTCCTTGGTCTGCCCATTACTCAAGCCCCCAGGTTAAAATGCTTCCTTCTTGGTCTCTTCTTCCAAAAAAATGGGGGGACTTCCCCTTACACCCAGGCTGCATCCTATTAGATTGCTCTGTATTCCGGGGTTGACTGCCCCACAAGGCAGAAGTAGAAAAAGATGCTTGGGTTTTCAGGCTTCTCCTAGATTCTAATCATATCTTTCTCACACTTTGTGCCTCCCTACTTTTGCTCAAACTAATTTAGCTCATGGCTGTGATCACACTGGAGAGACAAATACGCAGGCATAATGCTTAGGAAGTTCTTAGGCTCTCAGGTTCTGTATATGCCTTTTTAGTTATCCTTTTCCATATGAGCTCATTATCTCTTACTCAGAATCCTTTGACTCAAATTCTACCCAGGTGGAGCTCTGCAAAATCACATGTTGCTCCACTTGAATGATTATGATTCATTTCATTAACCTGTGACTTTGCTTATTTACAATATCATTATCATGAGGAGGGTGGCTTAAAATCTGGCAACTGGAAGTGATGTCTGGAAAGTCTTAAATAGACTTTCTCCCCCTCACCCCGCCTTTTTTTTCTACTTTACTCATATCATTGAGTCATTCAGCATTTTTTATTGCAAGAAGGCAGAAATTTTATAGCCTCCTTTTACCCTTAACTTGCATGCATTTTCCTAAAGACCTCTTAGCCTAGTACACTCATTTATTACTTAAATAAATTCCTATTTATCAGTTCTATCCATCACTCCACTTCCCATGGGCCACTTCGATATTTAACTCCCTATAGAAAGGGGTCAGCCTCTATTTCCCCCACATTCTTCTCTCCTGATCAATAACACTGTAGTTACCTAAACAGATAATAAAGTTTGTTTTTGTGTTTGCTTTAATTATACTTCTAAGGTTGGTGAGGGTAAAATAAAACAAGAACTCTAGTACTTTAACACAGAGTGTAAATTAACATAACTTTTTCCTGTAGGGATATTAACAATAAGTTGCAAAAGGCTTAAAATATTCATATTCCTTTTTATTTAGTAATTCAATGTCTACAAATTTATTCTAAGAATAATAAGTATGCAAGGAAGAATATACAGGGATATTTACTACACTACTTATAGCAAAAACCCCCAAAACTAAAGTCCAAAGTATGTGATTGATTATAATCACTGGGTTCCATGTGGCATGGGCATTGGCCAACCAAAGCAGATGTCCAAACAACCAGCATAGTTGCAGGCCATTCAGCATGCCTCCTGAATATTGAGCAGGGTTCATTCATTAATACAGAATATCACGGTCAAGTTGTTTAAGAACATTTAAAGAAATGGGGATATATTTATTGCATAATATCAAGTTTAAAAAATCCAAGATGCTAAACTTAGTAAAGAATACGAGCCCCCAATTTTTGTTCTATTTTTTACATAAATATTTCCTTCTATTTGGACATGGAAACAATATCAAATGTTAACATTAGTTGAACACCAGTGATTACATTCATATATTCTTGTGTTTTCCAAATGTTCTAAAATTAACATATACAGTCAGTTTTGCTACAAAATGAGGTAAGTGTTCCTAAAAATCTCCATGCTATGCAATATCATGCAATAAGAACCACAGGAATTGTGGGGAAAACCAGGTTGGAGCTCAATACTCAAAAATTTCATCAGAGACATATTTTTTCTCTTAAAGTAGGAACCTAATAAAAATAGTAGCACACTTTTACACATGTTAAGTGGTTTAAAAAAATACATAAATACCACAATAAATATGGTACTTTTCCTTGAAAAAGACCTGACATTTTGCTTGTGGCAGTGGATGTTAGGAGACTTATAGCTTGTGAATTATTTCAAAATAGTGGAAATAGGATTATCTGAAATCAGCTGGAGAGTTGTAACATCAAACATGGTTGAATGTGACTCATATAACATGTGGCACACAGAGACAGCTGGTACATGCTTGAGGTGTGTGCATGTCTATGTTTTGTGCATTTCTCCATGGTTTATGTTTTGTGCATTTCTCCATGGCTTGGTTCAGCTGGGTGGTTTTCTGCATTCGTAAAACTGTACAAAAGCAAATGAGAAATCTGCATTATGCTCAAATGTTTCCTAATATATCAGTCATATTGGAACAAATTTGTGTTTTCAAAACAAGTGTTAAAAGCAGAAATGACTATTACTTTTACCACTGTAAAATATATGTATATGTATATGTTGAGTATGCTAAGAAGCACTGTGAACCTATTGTTGTAATTTTGCTAATTTGGGTAACTACAGATTTTTTTTTTTAAGTGGTATTTACCTCTTACTCTCGCTGTTTTGTTTTTTTTTTTAAACATCTTTATTGGAGTATAATTGCTTTACAGTGTTGTTTTAGTTTCTGCTGTATAACAAAGTGAATCAGCTATATGCATACGTATATCCCCATATCCGCTCCCTCTTGCGTCTCCCTCCCACCCTCCTTATCCCACCCCTCTAGGTAGTCGCAAAGCACCAAGCTGATCTCCCTGTGCCATGCAGCTGCTTTCCACTAGCTATCTATTTTACATCTGGTAGTGTATATATGTCAATGTTACACTATTACTTCGTCTCAGCTTACCCTTCCCCTCCCCATGTCCTCAAGTCCATTCTCTATGTCTGGTCTTTATTCTTGTCCCGCCCCTAGGTTCACGAGAACCTTTTTTTTTTTTTTAGATTCCATATATATGTGTTAGCATACGGTATTTGTTTGTCTCTTTCTGACTTACTTCACTCTGTATGACAGACTCTAGGTCCATCCACCTCACTACAAATAACTCAATTTTGTTTCTTTTTATGGCTGAGTAATATTCCATTGTATATATGTGTCACATCTTCTTTAGCCATTCATCTGTCGATGGACACTTAGGTTGCTTCCATTCACTGTTTTTTTCTCCTCACTTCTCATCTATGCTTTTGTTTCTCTACTTTTCTCTCTTCCTAAAGATTACAGTATAGGTACAAAGTACCACAGCTACAACTTCAGGTAGCCCAGGAATAACATTTGACTTTTCTTCAATAGCCAAAAAGGGAGCCCCAAAGCAAAGAATCTATTTATTATCTTAGGAGTTTGTCATGCTATCCATGTACCATAGATATCTCTAGTTCTTCTCATAATTCCCATTTCAGACAGAATTAACATCATGGCCCTGGAACTTGCTTAAAGATACTCAAATTGCTTTCATAAAAGCAGAATACAGAAGAAATGCCAAAGGACAAATGCTTTAGAGGTGTCCAAGTTGCACTGAAATAGGGGTTAATTGATAGAATGAAAACACATTTCCAATTGTCCATTAATTGCTAATCCTTGGCCAAATTTGGAAATCTTTAAAAGTTCTTAACTTCAGCAACAACAAAGCTTCTTCATTAGTCTGTTTTCTCTCTTATACTAACTCTGCTTCCAACTCCGCCTTCTGCTTTTTTTAGGAAGGAGGAAGCTTGAATTACAAAATTTAGGTGACACCCCTGCCCATTGGCTGTATTTCCAAAATGTCGGAGCAATCTCTCAAAGCTGAGACCATCAATCTTTTTCTCACTTTCTAGCACTACTCTGGCCCCTACTGGTACTGCACTGCAGTGGCAGCTGCAATATCTGGCCCTCAGCAGTAACATCTACTATGCCAGTCCAAGGAATGACTGCCTTGTTTCCCTAATGCCAAGATAAAATATATCTCTACGTATATCTATTTAGTAATAAATAAATATAGATATATAGTCTCTGAAGGTCTTTATGTGATAAACTATTCTGAACACTCTTCTCATATCAAGTGCCTAGTTTCACAGTCCATAAAATCTTTGAAATTAGGCAGACCCAGATTTGAATGAAAACAGATTGTACATAAGTAACATATCTTTAAATTGGAGATAACAGTATACACTCCAGGACTAGTTGTGAGCATCAAGTGAAATAATATACATACATGCCTGACTTAGTTAACTGTTAAATGTTAGACACTGCTCCACTCATAAAAAAACAAACAAACAAACAAAACTCTAGCATATATTAAAAGTACATCATCCAACTTGCAGTTGCTCTGTCACTACACCTGAATGGGACAGATCCACTGGAGGAGTCACAAGCAGTTTGTAGTCAACCTCATTTACGAAACACTTAGTAGATGCAAAGTGCTATAGTAGGTGCTCCAGAGATACTCATAACCCACACACCAACAAGTCATTAACTATGTGTTTAAGGACTTTTAAATTTGTCTTATATACCAACTAGACCAAAAGAATTCCGTTAAAAGAATTTTGAGTGCAGCTTTTTTTTTTTTTTTTTTGGCCGCACCATGAGGCCTGTGGGATCTTAGTTCCCCGAGCAGGGAATGAACCCGGGCCCTTGGCAGTGAAATCACAAAGTCCTGACCACTGGACCATCAGGGAATTCCCTGAATGCAGCATTTTTAAAAAGCATAGGATAGGAGTACAGAAACCCTGGAGTTTAGTCTAATTTACACTAAGCAAAAGACAGAGTTGGGGTGGGGGCAAGGGAAACGGGACCCTTAACCATTTGATCTAAGTAAGAAAATTACAAGAAGTCTCAGAGGTTCCAGAAGCAGTGCAGGGATTCCAGAATATTTGTGAATTTGAGATTAATAGCAAATTATCAAGGAGATGCTCTATAACAATGCTTTATTTTACACTCGATTAATCCACATCTTTCATTCTAACAAACAGTTTGAGGGTATTTTCTATGTGACACAAAGTAGTTTTCATAATGAACTTCAATTAATACTGTCCATACTTTCAGGGTTGCTACTAGCTTATATGGTACTTTGGTAAAAGTCAGAAAAAGGGACAGGTGCAGCCAAGCAGGCGCATAGATTAACCAGCAGATAGCACCTTCATACAAAGAACAAGTACCCTTTTCACAGGCAGATGCAGCCCTGCACCAGCCTGGCACATAGTTTGATGTGACAGAAGTGGGGATGTGAGCTGGATTTCAGGCCCCACTCACTTCCCTGGCCAGGAGCCTTTGGGCAGTGGACAAGCCATACAACTAAATGCAATGGCCCTGAACACTTGACAATGGCAAGGCTCTGTTACAACTTTCTTATCACTTCAATGTATAGGATTCATTCATCCAACCATCTGAGGGAAATCTGCTCTTTGGGGGTACAGAGTAAAATAAGAAATTCATATTTTATTAGGGGATATAAGACATGTACTAAAAATAACTAGAGTGTAAGGCAAAAAGTTATGAATTACAAATGAAAAGACTAATGAAATACCAAAAAATTCAGAAGAGCCAAAAAAAACATACCTTGAGGAATCACAGAAGGTTTCATAGAAAAGGTGCACTGAACTCAGTTTTGAATGATGGGTATGATTTGGTCACATGGAGATAAGAACACAGTATTAGGAAGTACAAGATATAAATAAACAATAATTTAGCTTATCAGAAGCAAATGCTATGTGAATGACACTAAAAAAAATTGAAAAAAAACAGGTTGGGATCAGATTATAAAGAGCTTTAATACTAGGTTAATGAGTTTAACTGTTAATTTGTGGGCAAAAGGGAGCCATGATGTAATCAAACTCTTTCATGAATATGAATGTGGCAGTGTATAAGAAGAATCAAGAAGGCAGAGAAACACGAGGAGATGAAATTAAAGGCAATTGCACTAGTCTAGGATGGCAATGAAAGTAACTAGGCAGTGGGAATGAAAAGACTACGTGAGTATCAGAGACAATAGGTTTGGCAACTGAATAAATGTAGATGGTAATTGAGAGAAGAGACAATATGATGAGTTTCCACGCCTGTGTGAAAGAGTAGATGGGTAATATTTTCAAAATAAATACGGACGAACGAAGGAAAAACAAATTTTTGCAAAATAACCAGTTGCTTGATATGTAACAAGTTTGAGGTGCCAGCAAGACTTCTGGATATAGATGCCTACAGAGGCAGCTAAACACAGAGAATAGAACTTGGAGAGAAAACAGAGCCAGAGATATATTGGGGGTCACTCATTCTGCCAGTGCAATATGAGAGACCAAAAAGAAAGCCAAGAACAAACCTTTAAGGAACGTCTATAAGTTGTGATAGAAAAAACTGACTAAAGAAACGGTAGTTAGAGAAGGACAGGAGAACCAGAAAAGTATACTATCACCATGAACAAAAAGGAGAGCATCGAGAATATGAAGTGTGCAACAATATGGAATACTGTAGAGCAGTGATGAGCATCCTGCCTAAACCTGTAATCTAATTTCTAAGGCCCTCTTTCAATTCTTACAAACCAAAGGTATCAGGGGAAATAGGGATATTCAGAGAACCACTTAGGACAAGGAAAGGGACCTTTAAGAATTCATATTCTCCTAAAATCCTAAAGACATAGTGATAGAGAGGCCAAAGCCAGGCTGGGATCAACAGAGCATACCGTACTACAGCAAAGCATAAAGCAGGCAGAGGACTCCAAGCCAGTCCTTCTGGGAAATTGGTAATATTCGTTCTGATCCAGGTAGCATGGCTCAACTGACTTGCCTTGAACACTGGATGAGAGGTTGGAGTAGTAGTCCCTGACACACAACAAATATTCCGGGGCAAAATGAGGATTGTAAGAGGTTAGGAATGAGGTAATGGAGGCATGAGCATATATTACTGTTTCCAAGTGTTTTGATAAGGAACAGAAGGAGAGCTTGAAGGACTAATGAAAGGGATTTTTGTTGCTTGCTTGCTTCTTTTTTTTTTAAACTCTCAGTAGATTGGGTGGAACAGATATCAGAAAGATGCAAGATAAGAGGATAATTAGTGAGGCAAGAGTCTTAAGCCCACAATGGAAGATGGGATCAAGAACATAAGTGGACAGTTTAACCCCCAAGAAGAATGATATATACCTTTCTAAAATGGAAAAGGAAGAGAAAGTGTGAGTAAAATAAACTGTCCAGGTAAAGAGAAATGAAGTTAGAAAGCACATGATTGTTTCCATTTTCTCAGAAAAGAAGAACTCAAGATCATCTGAAGAGAATGAGAGTGGAGTAATAGAATGTGCATTTGAGCAGAGTGAAAATTGATGTTATCAAAAATCATATAGGGACTTCCCTGGCGGCACAGTGGTTAAGAATCCGCCTGCCAATGCAGGGGACACGGGTTCAATCCCTCGTCGGGAAGATCCCACATGCTGCTGAGCAACTAAGCCCATGCACCACAACTACTGAGCCTGTGCTCTAGAGCCTGTGAGCCACAACTACTGAAGCCCGAGCACCTAGAGCCCGTGCTCTGCAACCACAAGAGAAGCCACCGCAATGAGAAGCCCGCACACCGCAAATGAAGAGTAGCTCCCGCTCGCTGAAACTAGAGAAAGCCCGCACAGCAATGAAGACCCAACAGAGACAAAAATGAATAAATAAATAATAAGTTAATTAAAAAAAAAAGAAATGAAGGGGTACCAAAATAAATAAATAAATAATCTTAAAAAATCATATAAATGTAGTAAGAAGAAAAGCTAAAGGCTATAACTTGCATACATCAAATTCTAAGCTCAATAGTTACAATTCCACTTACAATTGCACCACAAACAATAACCAGGCAAAATACATGCTATGGTATTCCTCCAACTTCCCAATTCAAGGAATAACAAAGAATGAGGTAAGAAAGAAGTCATGGAATCCTCAGATACAATATATCAATACAATAGCATCATAACCAACAAAAATGGGCTTAGTGCTATAACCATAGTCAGATGGTAATGACTCTCTTATTTCCCTGCCCTTCTTTGCTGGATCTATTTTCTGTTTTTTTCCACAGTTGATACTTGTATGAACAGTTCTTCCTTGAATCAATTAAGAACACAACATAGCTTTTAATGAAAGAACAACTCTCATCCTATCAAGAACTGACACATGTTCGTTCTCTTTCTACAAAGTACGTCATCTTCCAATTTTCTGAGTTTTTACAAACTTTCACTTTGCTACAAATTATTGAAATCAGAGCTATACAAAAAATTTTATGTTGGAAAATCATATTATTTCTGTTATAACTCTTTAAAAGTACAATTTGTAAGCTGGTCCTCTAGAACCAAAAAGGAAAACAGGATCTAAAAAGAACACAGAAAGGACAAAGAATTAGGCTGAATAAAGGGACAGAAGACCTTGAGTTACAAATTATTCAGTTTAAAATGTCCTGGGAGGGAGAAGTGAGAGGAGGCGTTGGCGGTGGCACTAGAAGGGCGCGGGGTGGGGTGGGGTGCGAGAGTGAGTGAGCGGCTGAGTGAGTTTATCCCTATGGGCGGTGAGAGGCCCGCGCCTACCTCCGAGGAGCGGGGTCGCAGCGCCAGCTAGCAGCGGGCCCCCTCCCAGCCCCCGGCCTGGCGGCGGCTCAGTCGTAAGGAGGCAGGGAAGCGAGTGTCCGGCCCCAGCCATGGAGGGCATGGACGTGAACCTGGACCCCGAGCTGATGCAGAAGTTCAGCTGCCTGGGCACCACGGACAAGGACGTGCTCATCTCCGAGTTCCAGCGGTTGCTCGGCTTCCAGCTCAACCCGGCCGTCTGCGCCCTCTTCCTGGACATGACCAACTGGAACCTACAAGCGGTAATTGGCGCCTATTATGACTTTGAGAGCCCAAACATCAGTGTGCCCTCTATGTCCTTTGTTGAAGATGTCACCATAGGAGAAGGAGAGTCGATACCTCCTGATACTCAATTTATAAAAACATGGCGGATCCAAAATTCTGGGGCAGAGGCCTGGCCTCCAGGGGTTTGTCTTAAATATGTCAGGGAAGACCAATTTGGACATGTGAACATGGTAATGGTGAGCTCGCTAGAGCCCCAAGTGATTGCAGATGTCAGCGTCCACATGTGCAGCCTCAGCAGAGCAGGA
>NW_006793498.1:939929-941145 GCF_000442215.2 Lipotes vexillifer | reverse complement strand
CAGGAATGTATCAGGGACAGTGGCAGATGTGCACTGCTACAGGACTCTACTATGTAGATGTCATCTGGGTCATTCTCAGTGTGGAGGTGGGTGGACGTTTAGGAGTAACACAACAGCTGTCATCTTTTGAAACGGAGTTCAACACACAGCCATATCGCAAGGTAGAAGAAACTTCAACCCATTTGCCTCTCCCCAAAAGAACCAACAATCAGATGAAAACAACTTAAAAGACCCTGGGGGTTCCAGGTTCGACTCGATCAGCAAAAACACATGGTCTCCCGCTCCTGACCAAACCGAGCAAGATGAGAATAGACTCTCACAGAACTCTGTAAATCTCTCCCCCAGCAGTCACGCAAACAACTTATCAGTAGTGACTTACAGTAAGGAATCTCCTCTACCCTAGATGGCCATGAGAGAGCGCTGTCTGCCAGCATCTCACCTGGATTCTAGCACACTTGCTATTACATGAGATCTTGGGGGCTAGAATTTCAAATAGCCTTTTCTGAAGTCTTTAATGAAAGGAAAGTCAAACTCAACCAACATCCTTCATCTCCTTGTAGGACTTTAAATAATATGTTTTCATTCACAAAAAAATAATAATAAAATGTCATGGGAAACTAGTCTCAAAGTATGTCTTTCTACATTTTGAAGATTGGTGATAATAGAAAGTACTTTTTGACAAGATATTTAATTTTCAGATTCAAACAAAGACATTGACAGCAAACAACACATAGAATTATAATAAAACATATTCACTGAATGGAAAAATCTCTATGGAATTAGTTCAGTAACTACAGTTGGATTTCATTATCTTCATAAAACACATTTTACCATAACTCTGAAGACTTATAAAACATGATCTAGAATAGGAGAAATGATTATAATCTATTAATAACTACTGACCACAGAAAAACATCTTTAATAAATGCAAACACAGAATGGTATGTCGTTTTACAAATAAAATACGAACTAGTGTACTTTTCTTGCTATATTAATTCTTTAAAAATATATCTTTCAGGGCTTCCCTGGTGGCACAGTGGTTGAGAGTCTGCCTGCCGATGCAGGGGACACGGGTTCGTGCCCTGGTCCGGGAAGATCCCACATGCCGCGGAGCAGCTGGGCCCGTGAGCCATGGCGGTTGAGCCTGCACGTCCGGAGCCTGTGCTCCGCAATGGGAGAGGCCACAGCAGTGAGAGGCCCACGTACCGCAAAAAAA
>NW_006793498.1:938205-939895 GCF_000442215.2 Lipotes vexillifer | reverse complement strand
CGCAGAGCGGCTGGGCCCATGAGCCATGGCCGCTGGGCCTGTGCGGCCGGAGCCTGTGCTCCGCAACGGGAGAGGCCACCAAGGGGAGAGGCCCCCCGCACCCAAAAAAAAAAAAAAAAAAAAAAAAAAAAAATATATATATATATATATATATATATACATATATCTTTTAGCCTTTTGATTTCAAAATAAATGCTCACTGTAAAAAAAAAAAACTTTTTATTTTATATGCTTCTCTATTGTTTGAAAATCCCCTCCCTTCCTCTTCTCTAATTATACTCCCCAAGGTTAACTACTGATAATAGTTTAGTTTTATTTTTCCTGACATTTGTTTCCAGGCAAACACAGACAGACATACATGTTGTTCGAGTATACAGACAACTTTTAAAATATGGGATCATACCACACATACTGTTTTATAAGTTATTTGTGTTTCTTAATAGTAGATCCTGGATTTCTTTACATGCCAGATTTGATAGATAAACTTCATTCTTTGGGCCTCTCACCGTTGTGGCCTCTCCCGTTGCAGAGCACAGGCTCCGGACGCGCAGGCTCAGCGGCCATGGCTCACGGGCCCAGCCGCTCCGCGGCATGTGGGATCCTCCTGGACCGGGGCACGAACCCATGTCCCCTGCACTGGCAGGCGGACTCTCAACCACTGCGCCACCAGGGAAGCCCCAAAACTTCATTCTTTTTAAAGAGCTGCATAGTGTTCCTTAATATTGGTGTACCAGTTTTGTTAACCACTTCTCTGCATGTAGATATTACAGTAGCTGCTGCTCCCCCACCCCTTCTATCTTATAATCTATTTTTAACTTATTCACTGATAATACAAATATAAATTAGGATTTAAAATTATGATGCCAGTTCTCCTTTGAAAGAAGCTGTAATGTGGTCATCTAATAGTAATAAACTTTTTTTTACTTTAAATAAAGATTTTGGCCTTTCATCACTGATAATCATATGCAAAAGTTGTCATTGTTTTTCATGCAGTGTTATCAATAACTCTGAAAAATTTCACATATAACTGATTTTCAAATTAACTACACATTATAGCCTAATTCTCCACTATCACTCAATTACATGTAACAACTCTTTATTGGTGTTTCTACAAGCTACTGTAGTACAGCGTTGTCTAAGGAATTAAAAATAAGTGTTTCACAAAGGATTTGCCTTCAGGGAGCTTACAACTTTTGGGGAAAAAAACTTAGTTACGTATATGAAACAATTACACCAGAATATAAAGACTGGAGAAAATGTAAAGGGAAGAAAAAATAATCAAGGGACCAAGTATTATAAGGTACAATATAGAGATTACCTAGTGAGGAGAGAAAAGGTAAAGAACTAATGGAAGAAATGGGAATTTAGATGCACTTTGGAAAAGTACTAGGATCTGGATAGTGAGATAGAAAAGGGGGGAAGATACTCCCGGCAAGGGAAAATGTTTTAGGAAAATCTTGAAGACTGGCATGAAAAAAGAAAGGGGAAACAGTAGGAAAGGGGAAAGAAAGAGAACTAGGAAAAAGGGAGAAAAGAAAATCATGGTTAAAACAGAAGCATACAGGAAAAAGTTTCTGAGATGGAGTGGTGGGCAGGGAGGGTTGTTTGTTGCTTAGGCACATATATTTACTGTCAGAGGAAGAAGCCTGGGGAGAGGTAAAACTAAAAGATCCTAGTGGGAAAAGAAGTC
>NW_006793498.1:920632-938195 GCF_000442215.2 Lipotes vexillifer | reverse complement strand
AAGAGTGAAGAGAACAGTGAGACACAGAGATATCTCCTAGAGGGAAGAAGTAACCCAAATGGTAGCTGCTCCCTAAACACTTGGCCAAATGTTTTAGTCCCACATCAACCAACATTTAGCATTCAGCCCCTTCACTGGCTTCTGCAAGAAATCCAGGTACACCAAGGATTTCCTAATTTCCATACATTTTTTTTTGTGGGGTCACAGTGAGAGTCACATTACACAACATACAGCATTTCACTTGGAAAGTCTCATCTAACATCTCTCGAGGGTTCCCATATCCCTCCTGCCAGGTTTTCCCTGTACCTTTCACTTTTTTCTTTCCATTATTTCTGTCCCAGCTTCTACTTCCAAATCTGTGTACGTAACTCATCCTGAACCTTAACAAAACAGGCCCTTCCAATGGACACAACACACCTCTCTAAAAAGCAATTTAAGGGGCTTCCCTGGTGGCGCAGTGGTTGGGAGTCCACCTGCCGATGCAGGGGACACGGGTTCATGCCCCGGTCCGGGAGGATCCCACGTGCCGCGGAGTGGCTGGGCCCGTGAGCCATGGCCGCTGAGCCTGCGCGTCTGGAGCCTGTGCTCTGCAGCGGGAGAGGCCACAGCAGTGAGAGGCCCGCATACCGCAAAAAAAAAAAAAAAAGCAATTTAACAATCATCTTCTCATATTTGAACAAGCCTCTTGTAGACTCAGTATTCATCACAAATGAATTATCAAGGCATTTCTTCCAAACAAATTCACCATTTTCTGCAAAAACAAGAATTCTTGTGCCAACTACTAAAAGACCGACAATTTCTCCATCTCAATACAAAATCAAAAATACAGATGAAAAGTTTTCACCTTAGTAAAAGAAGTATAACTGTTATAAGAAACAGAACCAATCTTCCTAAGAAATAGAACATTTTTTTAAAACATAAACTACCATTGGCAAGAATGTGGTGAGACAAAATCTCATATGCTGCTGTGTAGAATAAAATCACTAAGAATATATCTAGAAAACAATTTATCAGAATATTCATGCTCTTTAACAGATTATTTCTACTAACAGAAAGCTATCCTGAGAAAATAATCAGAGATATGGCCAGATAGTCAATGATGTCATCGTAATGTTATTTATAATAGGAAAGCCTGGAATGTTTACAAAAAGAAATGGCTGAATAAATTATGCTATGCTACCATCTTATAATAGAATTTAATAGAGGTGTCAAAATAATATTTTAAACTGTCATATATTCATATAAGAAAAATATGTTAAATAAAAATTTTAAAATAGAATAAATATGAGTATTTCAAATTCACTTTTATTTTATTTATTTATTTTTTAAATGTGAGCAGTTTATTAGTGTTGCTTTGAAACACTATCCATTCCTTTGAGTCACTCATCTGACACAGCTGATTACCCCCTCGGTTGTTTTTGTTTTTTGTTTTTTTAATTTATTTTGGCTGTGCTGGTTCTTTTTTTTTTTAATTAATTAATTTTTTTGGCTGCGTTGGGTCTTCGTTGCTGCACACAGGCTTTCTCTAGTTGTGGCGAATGGGGGCTACTCTTCTGGTGGTGTGCAGGCTTCTCATTGCGGTGGCTTCTCTTGTTGCGGAGCACGGGCTTTAGGCATGCGGGCTTCAGTAGCTGTGGCATGAGGGTTCAGTAATTGTGGCCCGTGGGCTCTAAACAGCAGCCTCAGTAGTTGTGGCACATGGGCTTAGTTGTTCCATGGCATGTGGGATCTTCCTGGACCCCTGCATGTCCCCTGCAGTGGGAGGGTGGAGTCCTACCCACTGGACCACCAGGGAAGTCCCTCAAATTCACTTTTAAATTATATATATACACACAACCATTTGTGTGTCCATACACACATATAATTTTACATAGATAAAATTAGAAGGAAGTACAATGAAATTTTAGAAGTAATTTTCTTTGGGTGTTAGGATTGATTACTTTTTCTTCTTTTATTCTTTTCTGTAATGATCAGAAGCGAGATGAGGAAGGGAATGTCGTCATTTGCAAAGCATAGCAATAAGACACACATGCTGTGCTGCTATTGTGGCTCTAAGGTCTACCACTGACATAAGTTGATCTGTGGCAAATGTGGCTACCCTCCCAAGTGCAAGAGAAAGTATAACTGGAGTGCTAAGGTTAAAAGATGAAATGCCACTGGCACTGGCTGAATAAAGCACCTAAAAATTGTAAACAGTAGATTCAGGCATGAATTCCCTGAAGAACATCACCTAATCCCAAAAGAGCAGCTGTTGTAGCATCCAGTTCATCCTTAAGGGTTTCAATAATTAGTCACTCAACAAATGTTTAAAAAGAAAAAAATCAAGTTTTCAACCATAGCATTCATAAGTGGAAAAAAATGTTTCTTTTTTTAAAAGCAGCAGCTACGTTTCTCTATAAACAGGCATTTTTAATTTTTTTGACACAAGAAATAGGCATTTTTTAAAATGTAGGCTCTGATATATATAATGTATACACTCTACACTGCTGTATTCTATGACTATGGTGAACTCTGCATACCCCTGAGTTTCCATTATAACCCCATGATGAGGAAAGTTATGAGTGAAAAGGAAAGGAATAAGTTTGCTGTTGTCCTGATTTTTACTTCGTAACTGACTTTAATGACACTAGAACATAAGCTAATGTGAAGGGAGGGAACTTTTGTGTTTTGTTCACTGCTTTATCCTCAGCAAATATTTGTGAATAAATCTCCAATTGATTTTTAAAAATTATGAATCACATTCCTGTTCTACTATATTCTTTGTCTTGAATAAAAAAGTAAGACAAAGAGGAAGTGCTGACTTTTAAGTGATGAGTTGGGGAACCCATTAAAAACAAATTAGTTGTGGTTTTGTTTTGTTTTTTCCTGCCCCTACAAAGGGGATGATGCTTTCTCTCTAGAGAAGCTCATCTTAGGTTACTCTGAAGTGTTCTACTTTAGTACTAACTTTCTTCATAAATTGTATCCTGCTACTCTGATTAAATCATCTCGCCATCTCTTTTATTTTTCCTATATCTTTTCTCTCTGTGTATGGCCTTCCATGCACAGTTGACCCTTGAACAACTTGAGGTTTAGGGGTACCAACCACCAACAGTCAAAAATCTATGTTTAACTTTACAATCAGCTTTCCATAACTGCGGTAACCACATCTGTGGATTCAACCAATTGCAGATCACGTAGTACTGAAGTACGTATTTACTGAAAAAAATTCACACATAAGAGGACCCGTGCAGTTCAAACCTGTGTTGTTCAAGGGTCAACTATAATTTCTTACTCTTCTTAACTGTGCCTTATATGCTGGTTTAACATATTATTTAATTTTTAAGTGCTATTATGGGATTTTTCATTTCTGATATTCTAATTCATTCTTATTTTAATGTGCCTTGTCATTTTTATAGTCTATTACTCTTTATTTATATTTTAGAATCCCTCTTTTTTTAAACATCTTTATTGGAGTATAATTGCTTTACAATGGTGTGTTAGTTTAGGCTGTATAACAAAGTGAATCAGCTATACGTATACATATATCCCCATATCTCCTCCCTCTTGTGTCTCCCTCCCACCCTCCCTATCCCACCCCTCTAGGTGGTCACAAAGCACCGAGCTGATCTTCCTGTGCTATGTGACAGCTTCCCACTAGCTATCTATTTTACATTTGGTTAGAATCCCTCTTCTATTTATTAAATATATTTATCTTATGAATTGGATATTTCTAATAGCTGAAATATCTGTAGATCTGTTTCAGTTGTGATTTCTGCTGACTCTTGCTCATAGTGTTTTGATTTTTACCCCTTGTATGTTTTGTGATTTTTTTTAAAAACATGAGTTTATTTGTTAGATTTTTAACTATGATTATTTGACAACCAGGTTGATAATTCCTTCCATGGAGGATTTGTGATTGTTTCTGGCAGGTACTGAAGAGTGTTACAGACGCAAGTCTATTTTAAATTAAAACTCTCCATTTGTAGAGTTTAAGGATCATGAAAATAGTATAAAATAAGGCATCAAATCCAAGTGAATGTAAGCAGGAATTATTCAGGGGGATTTTAACTCCACCCAGAGCTGTATGCCTCTCCAGGATGGTCTCTGATAGGCCCCCTTCACTTCGCAGAACGCAGGGAATTTTCCTCTGTCTCCATTCTTCGCCATGCACGTTTCTATGCCAAAAGAAACTGATGGATGCCCCCAAAGTATTCAGAGATTTCAGCACTCGTTTACCTCACAGAATATACTTGCTTGGTTTCTAGCCCCAGAAAGTTTCTCTTATTTTCTTATAGGTTCATCCATTCATTTTAAATGATTTTTAAAATACTGAATCTAGTATTTTACATATTTGGTGGATGTCTTGTCTATCATACTGCCAGAAATGGAAGTCTATTTAATACTTCTACAATTGCTTTGTAAAATTTAAATCAGGATATTATAGTTACTCCTGTAAATTTTATTTTAGTGTGTTAACTGTAGTCTATAAGTCTGTCAAGGGTACTTAAAATCTTGACTGAGTTATTATATTAGCTTACCTTAGAAGTTGTGTATCATCTGCAAATTTTCTTCAACTTTCTCAGCCTTCACCAAAGTCACTGATCAACACAGCTTCTGACAAAAAGAAAAGCTTAAAAATTAATTTAAAAAATCTTTATAGAAATTTCAGTTTTCCTTATTATCATGTACATAGAATTATAAATTGAATTTCCATCATAATCATATACAAATGAATCAAATTAAAATAGGAATCTCTCCCTACCCCAATTACTTCAAGTGGCAGACTTCTTAAAAAGTAGTACTGAACCAAATAAAAATATTTCATCATTAGGGAAAACCAGTATAAATGTGAAGGGGTGGCTTAGATGAGGGGAACTCCAGCACCACTGAAATCTCTATCAGCCCTAACCTTCCACAGGAAGAAACCACCTTATCTAAACTAGTATCTTAAAGGCCAATACAAAAAGGTTGTGCAAAGCTTAGAAGAGCTTTGAAGTGTCATGAAGGGAAGCTTTGAAAGGTTTTTTGCTTTTAACAGCATCATGAAAACCCATGCCTGCTAGATGTTTTCTTTTCTGCTTTGCCATAGTTTTAGTTCACATCTGTCACTAATTTCAGTCATCAATGGCAACTTTTATAAAATTTTTATCTCCAACATCAGTATGAGGGCATGTATGTGTGCATGTGTGTATGCTTACATTTTCCCATTAGAAATAAGAGAAAACTTACACTCTCTCCTTTAATACAATGCTCTCGCATGAAGAACGTATAAACCACTGACTTTGGGTCTGCATCTTTATTTTCTGAGCAGCAACTACTGGTTTAAACAGAACATTTAGCTCTGGATGTTCTTTCTTCTCAATATTTGATGTATATCCTGCAATAATGTAGTAGAAAAAACACAGGCTTTGGAATCACATAGATCTGGGTTTAAATTTCAACATCCCTCTTAGGAAAATAATATCACAAGTCTCAACGGGTAGCTGCACGAGCCAAATTATATAGCATATATATAGTGCCCAGCACAAAGCCTGCTACATAACCTGTACTTTGTTATGTTAGCTGTCCTTCTGTGTAATTTTGCACTTCATTTCCACTTTGCTCAATCTATCAAAGGACTTTCCAGACTAAATTTTCTAAGTCACAGCCCTGATAAACTACTGTGGTTTTGCTCAACAATTAACATTTTGCAGCACTTATTTTACCCAACAATAGACATAAAATACTTTAAAAATAGCAATGCATGGGCTTCCCTGGTGGTGCAGTGGTTGAGAGTCCGCCTGCCGATGCAGGGGACACGGGTTCATGCCCCGGTCCGGGAAGATCCCACATGCCGTGGAGCGGCTAGGCCCGTGAGCCATGGCCGCTGAGCCTGCGCGTCCGGAGCCTGTGCTCCGCAACGGGAAAGGCCACAACAGTGAGAGGCCCGCGTACCGCAAAAAAAAAAAAAAAAAGCAATACAACAATTATACTACTGAATATACCCCGCTAAGAAGATACAGTTATCCCTTGGTATCCATGGGGGATTGGTTCTAGCTCCAGCCCCCCATGGATACCAAAATCCACGGATGCTTAAGTTCCTTATATAAAATGGCATAGGGTTTGCATATATCCTGTGCACATTGCACATATACCTTAAATCACCTCTAGATTACTTATAATACCTAATACAATGCACATGATATATAAATAGTTGTCAGTATGGGGTAAATTCAAGTTCTGCTTTTTGGAACTTCCTGGAATTTTTTTCCCTGAATATTCTCGATCCGTGGTTGGTTGACTCTGCAGATGGAGAATCTGAAGATACAGAGGGCCAATGTACAGTCCAAAATCTATGTTCTAAAGTCACTAAAATTGTTCCTTTTCTTGTGTGGCTATGTCACCAAACTTCTATATAGTTATGTAAATTTATTTCCTTTGTAGATTTTTCTTCTCTTTCTACCTTTTTACTTAATTTAATTTTTGAATATGTAAACATACATGATTCTAAGATTGAAACCATGTAAACAAGTTATAATTAGAGAACTCTATCATTGGCACCTTTCCCATTCCTTCCTTCTACATATTTAATATATTACTCTATATACTCTTCAGTGCCTTTGTTTTTTCCACTTTGTAATATATTCTGCAGATCACCCAATATTGGTACATGGAGACTTTCTACGTTCTCTTTATGCCTTCTAGTGAAAAGGGTGACTTGGAAGGGACACCATCAACCTGAAGAATATTCCACTGTTGCATGTACTTTAATCAGTTCCCTATTAACGGGCATTTTGCTTATTTCCAATCTTTCGCTAATACAAGTAATTCTGTTGTGACTAAATTGATACAAATGCCAGTTTATATTTTATGCCAGTGTGTCCTTAGAACAGATTCCTATGTCTGGGTCAAAAGACACACGCATATGTGATTCTGCCAGATACTACTAAGTTCCCTCCTGGGCTTTGTGCTTTTGTATCCCCACCAGAAATGCATCAAAGTGCCTGTTTCCCCACAGTCCATAGAATATTTTATATAACTACAGATTTTGGTGAGAAAGGCTTTAGTGTAGTTGTGGTTTTTAGAATAGGTTTCATTTGTATTTCTCTTTGTATGACTGAAGTTGAACATCTTTTATATGTTTTGTCATCTGCATTTTTTTCCATGAAATCTATTTTCATATCTTTGGCCTGTTTTTCTACCAGGTTGATGGTAATTTGCCTTGATTTTTGGAGGTTATTTTCATTAAGGAAATGAGCTCTTTGTGCTGTATATTCAAATATTTCTTCCCAGTTTGTCACTTGTCATTTGACTTTGTTCATGGCATTTTTCACCATGTAAATATTTTTTTAATATAGTGGAATTTATCATAGTTTTAATTTTCTTCTGAGATTCAGTCATAGTTATAAAATCCTTGGCTTACAATTTCATAGACTTTAAATTTGTTCCATGCCTATTTTGCTTTGTATGTTGCCATTGAGAAGTTTGTTGCTAACCTCTTCTTTCTGCCTGGAAGCCCCGAAGTACTTTTCATTATCTTCAAAGTCCAATAGTTTTATTAGGACATGACTTAGTGTTGACTTCTTGGGATCAATTTTCTCAGTACACAAGGAGCATTTTCAATACATAGATTTAAATCTTCTGTTACTTCCAGAATGTTTTCATGGATTTAAGTTTAAATATTGCCTCAGCTACTGTTTTTTTCTTCTTAGGAACTCTAATCTTACATATCATCTATATAGATCATTTTCTCTCTGACTTTTTACCTTTCTTCATTTAATTTTCATTCTTTTGGCTGTCTTCATATTTTTTCTCAATGCCCCTTATATTCTTTCCATTAGGTATCTTGGACTTTAGCTTCATTTTAAAAGATGATTATTTTTTGTTTTCATTTCGTTTCCTGAGTTCAGTAAATTCACCTTCCATTTCTTCCCTTCTTTTTTTGTCTTGGGGTTCTGAATTTGAGACTTTATCTCTGCAAATGCTTGTTTAAGGGTATTTCATTCAGTTAGGAGTATTCAATTCAGGTAGTTTTCTTTAGCTCTTTAGTTGAGTAAGCTTTGGGGGAGACTTTCCATCAGCTGAAATATTTTGATTCTCATTTTAATTTTTCTACTTATAGTAACCTTATATGGGTGTTGCCTGCCATTTTCTGTTCATTTTGAAGGGTTTCAATTTTCTTAAACTAACTAACAACGGTACATAGACAGGAGTGAGGGATTTGGAAGAAATACTGGATTTTTTTAGTTCAATAGCACCTTCTGTTGGTTTAATAAAGTACAGACTTTTAAAAATCAGTGACTCCTTTTTGGGTAAAAAAGGGTTCATCTATCTTCTACTCTGTTTCACCAAGATCCTTAATTTCTACTACCTCTTCGTTCTCTTTACCACCAAGCCTCCAGGTAAATGGTGACCCTTCCAAGTCATTCTGTTCCCAGAAGCAATACCTTTCTGAGATGGCCTCTTTGATCCCGTGTACTTTCAAGTCCCTTCTGTCTAAGGAGTCTCAAACCTTAGTATTTCCCTCCTTAGGGTGGGGTTTTCTCTTTTTGGAGTTATTTTACTTGCATTCTGCTGACGCCAGTTCCTGCTTCCTTTTTCTCTCTTCTGAAGTCTCAACCTCACTTGTCACCTCAGCATGGGGTCCAGAGCTGAGTCTGCTGCATTCTAGTTTATCTGTCTACATAACCATAATTTGAAATTACATTAGTTAGGCAAGGGTGGTGGTGATATACTTTGCTCTCCTTACAGATCTGTATGTTTTTTTTGGTATGTTTTTAAAAAAATAAATTTATTTATTTATTTTTGGCTGCATTGGGTCTTCGTTGCTGCGTGTGCTTTCTCTAGTTGCAGCAAGTGGGGGCTACTCTTCGTTGCGGTGTGTGGGCTTCTCACTGTGGTGGCTTCTCTTGTTGTCGAGCACGGGCTCTAGGCATGCGGGCTTCAGTAGTTGTGGCTCACCGGCTCTAGAGCGCAGGCTCAGTAGTTGTGGCACATGGTCTTAGTTGCTCCTTGGCATGTGGGATCTTCCCGGACCAGGGCTCGAACCCGTGTCCCCAGCATTGGCAGGTGGATTCTTAACCACTGCGCCAGCAGGGAAGCCCTGTATGGTTTTTTAAAAGGATGTATGGAGAGATTTGGATTTAGACAGTTGCCACCATCCTACAGAAAACTTGACCCAGGTTTAATTTTTAAATTTATAAATTATTTTCTAGTCTTATTACATGTGGTCAAAATTTTGACTTTTTGTATTTTGGAACTGATATATTCTTTGTGGTCTAATACATAATAGATTTTTATAACTGTCTTATGTGCATTTGAGAAGACATATTCTCTATTAATGGATTCAGACTTTGATACAAATCTGTAAGATCTACCTTACTGATTATGTATAATAATGACTAATTTTCTTGGTCCACTTAACCTGACATTTTGAGAGAGGTGTGTTAAAGTCTTCTATTATTAGCAGGTTTCTATTCCTTTTTACATCTAGTAGTTTTTACTTTATGAAAACTATTGATGTGTCAATAAAATAAAATAGATATTTTAAAAAATCTTCATTGTAAATATAACTGTTAGCTTTATATGGGCTATTTTATAATATCCTTCATCTTAATGCTTTTTGAACTAAACTCTGCTTGTCTGATACCAAGATGATGAACCTTGCTTTTTTTAAAATTTGCATTTTTCTGATGTGTTTTCACTCTTCCCTCTATTTTTGTTATTTTAAAATTATCCTTCATTTCTTATGAACTCCTTTTATTATTCATACTTTTTACAACTGTATCTTTTGCATACAGCGATCATTAAGTTGAGCCCATATACATTTATTAATACACCTGATATATTTAGTGTTGTGATAATGATTCATGTTCTATTCATTTTGTGTGTACAGATAAGTACATATAGAAAATAAATACATATAGAAATAAAATACATATAGAAAATGTGTGCATATCATTACATAGTTCTCTTTGCTCTTTTTAGGGTAGGTATTTCTTTTAGTATTTAGGAAAGTTTTTGTTATTGGGGTTAACTCTATAGTAATATCTTTATACAATACTCTTCATTCCCCTCCCCTCTTTTTAAGATACCGTTAGTTCCCTGTGACTAGCAGTAACAAAATTAGTAACTTCCTCTTCTCCCCCACCATCTAGTTTTGGTCACTGGTATTAATTTTATTAGTGTTTTATCTTACACATCTAAGTATACATACTTATTTATAGTATATTTATGTCCATCAGTAAGCTTCAAGTGCTATCCTTTTCCTTACAGCTAATTCCTATGAGGCAAACAACCACTTTATTCTACTTTTCACTTATACTCCCCTTCCCCCCTCCCTTTTTCTGTGGGCTATGTTATTTCTACATCATCAGATTATACAACATTTACATACCATTCTACCACAATTATTCCCATCTTACAATCTTAGTGCTACACAAGATATACTCAGTGCTTACCACCTGACCTCATGTCAAAGATTCTCCATTCATTTCCTGGTTGTCTGAAATTTGTTCTCTAGTATATTCTTCAAGAAAGATTCATAGGAACAATATTCTTTGAGTTGTTTCATGTTCATATATGCTTGTTAATGGCCTGAATTCTTGAAGTATAATTTGGTGAGATATGGAATATTTATTTCCTTGAATATTTAAAAAATGTTGCTTTGTTATTATCTGGCATGAAATGTTGCTGCTAAAAAAATCTAATCCAGGACTTCCCTGGTGGCGCAGTGGTTAAGAATCTGCCTGCCAATGCAGGGGACACAGGTTTGAGCCCTGGTCCAGGAAGATCCCACATGCCGCGGAGCAGCTAAGCCTGTGTGCCACAACTATTGAGTCCATGCGTCGCATCTACTGAAGCCTGTGCACTTAGAGCCTGTGCTCCGCAACAAGAGAAGCCACCACAATGAGAAGCCCGCACACCGCAACGAAGAGTAGCCCCTGCTCACTGCAACTAGAGAAAGCCCGCGCGCAGCAACGAAGACCCAACACAGCCAAAAGTAATAAATAAATAAAAATAAATACATTTTTATATTAAAAAAATCTAATCCAGTCTAATTTTCTTTCCAGGTTTACTTGGTCTTTTTTCCATGGGTGCAGATTTTTTTTTTCTTTATTTTTAAAATCCAACAATTCTACAAGAATCCTTCTGTGTTAACTGACTGTTCTGGGTTGAATTCCCCAGATGCACAGTGTGCCTTTCAACGTATATAGACTTAAACCTTCTTTAAAGTTTTCCTGAATTATAGTTCTAGTAGTTGTTCTGTTCCACTGCATTGGTTTACAATTTTTTTATCATGGTAAAATAAACAACATAAACAACAATAATAAACAACAAAATAAACAACATAAAACGTACCATTTTAAACATTTTTAAGTATACAATCCAGTGGCATTAAGTATATTCACAATATACTTGTTAATGTTACATAACCACCACCTCTATGCTTTGGTTTAACAAAACCAAATACACTCCTGATACACTTATTTTGGCTCTCTTTGTCTTGTCACTTTCTTTTCTTTAAAAAAATATTTATTTATTTATTTATTTATTTATTTATTTGGCTGCACCGGCTCTTAGTCACAGCACATGGGATCTTCGTGGGATCTTTGTTGTGCCATGTGGGATCTTTAGTTGAGGTGTGCAAGATCTAGCTCCCTGACCAGGGATCGAACACAGGCCCTCTGCATTGGGAGTGTGGAGTCTTAACCACTGGACCACCAGGGAAGTCCCTGTCTTGTCACTTTCTTTTGGCCCCTTTTCAAAAAACTTTATCTGTTTGATTTTCTTCAATTTTCTCTTATCTACTCTTTATTTCTCTTATTGTGCTTTCTATGATGTATATTCACTCGTTTTCTTTCTAATTTAATCATCATTAGAAATATCCTTTTTTCTAATTCTTTCTGGAGTTCTGCCAGCTCTCATTTCACATCCTTCTATACAGCTTATTCACCTCATCTCTGAGCTCCTTTTATTTCTGATTTGTGTGGTTCCTTCAAAGGTTTCATCTTTCCCTCAATTTCTCTTTGCTTTATTTTGAAATATTTAATTACCATTTTCATCTGCTCTTTGGCCACTTTTTTTCTGGTGTGTTTTCATTATATGATGCAATGCTCCACGGCTCATTTGGTGTTTTTTCTTATGATAACTTAGTATGTAATTATCTCATAGTCCCTTTTCCAAGATACTTATATGTTATCCTAGACTAAGAGGTTCGTTCCTGTGTCACATTGTATGGACATACTTCAGTTTTTAAAAATCCATTCCCCAGTTGAGATATCTGGGTTCTTTCCAGTTTTTGGTGATTACAAATACAACTGCTATAAATATTTGCAGAGGGGAGACTACAGGTTTTCATTTCACTTTTCATGAGAAAAGCAGTTGTGGGGGAAATGCAAATTAAAATCATAATAAGATGTCACTTCATATCTCATTATAATGGCTAAAATTTAAAAAAACTGATAATTCCAAATGCTGGCAAGAGAGAGAAGCTAATGGAGCTCTCATATCTTGCTGGAAAATTTCAATCTAGGAGTGGGATTGCTAGGTCATATAATAAAGATATGTTGGATTTTATAAGAAACTGTCAGTCTTCCAAATGGCTATAGTATTTGCATTCCCACCGGCAAGATTTGAGTCCTGTTGCTTTGTATCCTTGCCAGTGCTTGTGTTCTCTTCTTTTTCTTTTTGTTTTGTTTTTTGCCATTCTAAGTGGTTGTATAGTGGAATCTCACTGCATTTCCTCAATTACTATTCTATACTTTTCTCATGTAACAAAAATAATGATCATTTTTCTATGTCATTAAATAGCCTGTATCACTAAATACCCTTTGAAAATAATCCTTTTAAAAGGTTGAAATATAGCCTATTGTGATGGGTGTGCTGTAATTTATAAAACCATTCTTCCACCATTGGGTAATTTTTATTTCCAATTTTTCACAAGTATAAAATTACATTGTGATCAAAAAGTTTTGACTCCATCTCCATTTTCACAGAAACTTCCTAGAAAGGGTCAAAGAGTATACATATTTATGTCTCTGATGCATTCCAACAAATTGCTTTAAGTATTTATTTCTTTAATTACAAGTTAAATACTTTTCACGGAAGCCGTTTGTGCTTGTACTTTTGTCACCATGAGTCCATGTCCTTTGCTCATTTTCTGTCAGGTACTGATGTTTTTATATGTTGATTTGCAAGAAATGAATACACTTGCCAAAAGTATAGACCACATTTTACATGTAAAGCAATATAGGCCTACCTCTGACCTCCCCACTCAATTCTTTATTCTATTTGAAAAATGAAACATACTTCAAATGAACAAACATTTATCGAATATCAACTACATACAAACATGTATGTAGTTCATCAGACTCAGGAAGTAGTCTTGCCTTCCAGGGAGTTATTTTGTTTCTCACAAGCTTGTAAGAAGCAAGTACCATTGTATAAAATGCACAATTTGAGTACAGCATGATTAGAAGAGATTGTGATTGAATGAAACCTATTTATACTTTAAGAGGAAGTTGAGCTAGGCATTGATTACTTTCAAAAGTGAGAGGCCCGCGTACCGCAAAAAAAAAAAATACAATAAAAAAATATATATATATAATAATTTAAAGTTTACTCCTTTAAGTGAAATATGAATGTCCCATGTATTTACCTCACAATCATTTTCAGTAGTTAATGGACATTCTCATGATTCAGTCATCCAATCAATTTCATTGATTAGCTGAACACCACAAACTACAGTAGTCATTTTGATCTTTATATAGGTTTTTTTTTTTCTTTTTTTTTAAATTGAGGTATAGGGACTTCCCTGGTGGTCCAGTGGTAAAGAATCCGTCTTACAATGCAGGGGATGCAGGTTCAATCCCTGGTCAGGGAACTAAGATCCCACAGGCTGTGGGGCAACTAAGCCCACGTGCCGCAAACTACAGAGCCCACGTGCCCTGGAGCCTGCGTGCTACAACTAGAAAGAAGCCTGCACACCTCAAGGAAAGATCCCGCGTACCTCAAAGAAGATCCCGTGTGCCGCAACTAAGACCCGATGCAGCCTAAAATAAATTAAATAAATAAATAATAAATCTTCTTAAAAAATAAAAATGAAGTATAGTTGATTTACAATGTTGGGTTAATTTCTACAGTACCACAAAGTGATTCAGTTGTACATATATACGTTTATTATCTTCTTTTCCATTACGGTTTATCTCAAGATATTGACTCTAGTTCCCTGTGCTCTGCAGTAGGATGATCTTTATATAGTTTTAAGTCATTTTTTATTTTTAGTCACATCATTTAATTTATTCCCATAATGGACCTTATTGGTTGAATACCAGAAAAATAATGGTGAAACACACCAAATTAAGGAGGAATATAGAAATATTTCTGAAAATCTCAAAATGTTCCCCCAAAGTGACATTTATATGGTCAAAATTATTTACGAAGCCCAGCAAGGTATTTCTGGTACTTCAAAAATAAACTTAAAATGAGGAATGATTATTACATGCAATTTAGTATGAGGGGAAAACCTATCACATTTTAATTTTTTTTTAAATAAAGAGTTGCTTGTATTTTTACTTATATGTGGAATCTAAAAAATAAAACAAATGAACAAATATAACAAACAGAAACAGACTCAAAGATACAAAGAACAAACTAGTGGCTACCAAAGGGGAGGGGCGTAGGGGAAGGGGCAAAGTAGGTGAAGGGGATTAAGAGGTACAAGCTACTAGGTATAAAATAAAAAAGTTACAAGAATGTAATATACAGCACAGGGAATATGCAACTGAGTCCCCCTAAAACTGAGTTCCTCTGCTGAGTTTATTATTAAGCTCTCTATCCAAAACTGTATTCCCTTTCTTGTCCCATACCTGTTCCTCTCAAGATAGAAGAATATCAAACTAAAGGGGGTACTGAAATCAAGCAGGTCCTGGGGTGGGGGTCCTCCTGTGTACAAAAGCCCCTCCATTTCCATTTTTTGCTTGTAAAAAATGTCTTTAGTCTCCCAGGCTTTCCCTGAGTTCCAAAGAGCAGGCACAGGCAGTTACTAATTAGGGAAATGAGAAAATGCAGAAACAAAGGAAAAGCAGTTAAACAAGAAAAATAATGGCAGTAATTCAGCAATAAAGCAGAGTCCTAGTTCCTCCTCAAGGGATACACATAACAATCTGACAGATATCTTTGTCAAGAACTAAGGCCCCCCACTCACCCAGGTGGAGGACAGTGACTATATTCTCAAGCACTAGACCCCAGACTGGTTGGAACCAGAAGGTTGATGATTGAGATTCCTGAAATGTCATCCTGCTACCTCACCACCAACCAATCAGAAGAAAGTCATGAATCTTGCAGCCCTCACCCCCAAATGTTGCTTTTAAAACTGATCCCCTGAAAACCATCCAGGAGTTTGGGTCTTTTGAGCATGAGCTGCCCATACTCCTTCCTGGGCCCTACAATAAATGGTATACTTTCCTTCACCATACCCAGTGTCAATAAATAGGCTTTGCTGCATGGCAGGCGACCAGACTCAAGTTTGGTTCAATAACAAATATAGTCAATATTTTATAATAACTTTGTATGATGTGTAATCTATAAAAATATTGAATTACTGTGGTTTACACCTGAAAATAATAAGTCAACTATACTTTAATAATAATAAAAAAGAAGTGCTTATAATCACTCTAAAAAACCTTCACTCATAAAATCATTTGGATTTTTTAAGTACCAAACACAAGAATTCCAAACAGGTTCTGAGAGCAGTTTTTATTGACTTTTTTATGATCTATTAGATAAAGAGATTCTAATATACATTCTGTCACAAAACATATTCATTTAAAAGGTATCATCAGATTTTTTCTTTTATAATTAAACGGTGCATCACTTGATAATGGGGAAAAAATCTAAATTTGTATATATGAGACTGCAATAAAAAATAATCTCTAACATATCAATCTAAGTTAAATGACTTTTACTTAAGGTTACATAACATTGTTCATGCAAAAGTGATATTTTAAAAAATTTCTACAGATCTTCAGATTATATATTATGAAATCTAGAGAACTGTATTCTTCAAAGAAAAATCTGAAGACAGTTACCTAATTTGTTATTTTAAAATTACTTACATACAGAACATATTTACGCAATATAGTAAATGTAAACGTAGTATTTTGACTTTAAGTTGTGCTAAAAAGAAAATAGATTGGGATTGATATATATACACTAAATGGATAACTAATAAGAACCTGCTGTATAAAAAAATAAAATAAAACTCAAAAAAAAAAAGAAAATAGAAAAGCAATAAATTTTCTTCAGCAGAAGAGACTGAAGGCACTAATAAATTTGGTATCATTTACTGAGATTGTATGCTTTCAAGAAAAAATGCAACTACAGCATTATTACCTGATGGTTCATTTTCATTATCTAAATTTCCTTATAGTAGGATCTCATAAACAGATCTCACGAAAGATTTATGAACCTGTCCTCATTATTACTCACATGTATAAAGTGGAAGCAACAAATAAATTTAGTTCAAACAAATTGAAGGTCAAGTTTTCCAGAAAGCAGGTTAAAAAATTATGTTTCAGTTAGGCTAAAAAAATGTATATATCCATACCTCCCAATTACTGTATGTTTTAAATGTATTCAATCAACAATTACACTTTTGAATATATGTCAGTAACTATGATATGTGAACGCTATCCAAAAGTTTTTGCAAACATTTACTGAGCAGCTACTTTGTGTTATCGGTGTTTGTTAGCCACCAATCGCTTACTTTTTTTTTTGGCTGCACTGCACAGCTTGCGGGATCTTAGTTCCCCAAAGAGGGACTGAACCCGTGCCCCCTGCAGTGGAAGCACAGAGTCCTAACCACTGGACCGCCAGGGAATTCCCACCAACTTTACTTTGATAGCCTATACAGTCCTCCCTGGAAATCCGCCCAAGATTGGCTCCAAAACTCTCCGCAGACACCAACATTCCTTACGTACGTAGTACCTTGGCCATCAACTCAACACTAAATTACTGATACTTGAACTCTTGCAACTTAAGTTTTTAAGACTCATGAATAAAAAGTAAAATTGTAAAAGAAAATTAATTTTCAATTATTATTTTACTGCTGTTCTCTTTGGTATTCCTGCCATGGTACTTTTGAGTTGGGTTACCAGTTAACCTTGGATAAATGAAAACTAAACTCAAGGCAATAAGTGTCTTTGCTTTCTTCTCATGAGGGTCAAAACTGCTGAAGTTAATCACAAAATATTAACCTTTTAGCTAGGTTTTCCGATCCGATAAAATTTCCCCTCAAATGAATGACCATGTGTACTTTCTACTTCGATTTTTTAAAATAATAAGGAGGAAAGGGAGGTAATTCCTGTCTCCCTCCTCCCATCCCCAAAGAGCTGAGAAGTTAAGATGCTTTTTCTTACAAAAACCTCTCCCTACCCATGACGAAGCAACCAAGGACGCCAAGGCAAACCCGGAGATTCCTAAATCTTCAGCAGACTGTAACAAGGAAAACCAAAATTTGACAAAATTCTTCCTTCATTTCCACTGTTTCTGCAAAGATCAACTACTTTCTTGCTTTTAACAAAAGACCACTGCAGGAATG
>NW_006793498.1:917490-920535 GCF_000442215.2 Lipotes vexillifer | reverse complement strand
AGGAATGCTGGCTGTACACTGAATAAAACTGCCCTAACGCAGAACCTGACGCTCACTACTACCAAAGGAGGGCCTTAGTCAGAGGTTAACTACCGAGTAGGGCAAACACTTTAGCAGTCACTCCCTCGCAAACGACAGAAAATGAAGACGTCTCTTTCGAATCTGAGGACAGTCGTGAGGTACCTCCCCCTGTCCCCTTCCATTACCAGCCTTGTTCCTTTCTGAATCAGGCAGTCCATCAGCCAACCTCCTTTGTCTGTAAAGAGGGTTGATGGTCAGAATCTTTTCGAGACAAAGATTATTGGAATAGTTCCCTGGAACCCAAGGGATCACTGTTAAGAACGGCATCAGAGTCCTCGACAAGCCCCGACAATAACCAACCAACCAAAGCCTGCGATCCCCATCACCGCCACCATTGATCCCTCGTCCTAGCCAGGGCTGAGACTCAGACCAGGAAAACCTTTCCCTTTCAGGGAAGTAAGAAGGCGCCAGGTCTGTTTCCTCAGGCCCTTCCTCTCCTCCACTGCTCCCTCAGAACACCTCTACATCTTGAGCTGCTAAGTACGCTTTCAACCGCCAAGCATCCCCGTCCCAGACACACCCAAGATGGCTCCAACCACCTACCAGAGGAAACAGCTGAGCCACCACTCCAGCGATGCCGTCCTCTCGACTGCGGATATCCCCATTGGTCCAGCCAGAGAGCGCGAGACAACCCGAGAGTTCTGACAGCCAATCGGGAGACGGCGCGCTCCGGCGCTGCCGCGTTGCCGACGGTACGGGCGCGGAAGTTCTGAGGCGTGGACCCAGTGGGTGTGCAGCCAATGGGCTCCGGGCCAGGTGGTGGGAACCTTCAGTGTCCGACTCCTCCCATTTCGGGTTCGTGTTAGGCCTGGCCTTTAGGGTTTGGGCGGTCCTCCGTCCCGGCTGAAGCGAGGCGGGACTGTTTTTGCCGAGGTGATGTCTAGTAAATGGTAAAGTACTTCCCGGCCACAGGGCACCTGGGGCCGTGGGGTCTCGGTGGCGTGCAGTGGGAGAGGAGTCCGACCCGCGGGGGAACCCAGCCTCGCCAACGGAGCGGGAGGAGCGCAGCCCTCCAGTCTGGCGGGCGGCGTGGAAACCGCAGTCGAGCCGGTGTAACCGAGGCACGGTCGTGGTTGGCCCTCCCGACGGCTCTTTCGGCCCAGCACCCGGGAACGCGGCGGAGTTCTCGGCCGCGTGGATCCCAGCCCTTGTCACCTCCCTTCTTTCACCCACGTGTAGTCCCGGGCTGGAGAAGGGACTGCGGGCCCACTGAGTTCTCAGCCCGCATTCCAGTCTCTTGTCACCCGGTGCACATCTTCATGTGAGGTGATTCCTAAGCAGCTGGGGAACCTGAGGCTGTAAAAGGGGCTGCGGGGAGTGGACTGCAGTCCAAAATCCAGAAGCAGAATTTGATGGTTTAACCACTGACCCATTTCACAGGTAAGACCACACAAACCCTGAATAAGTATAATCATTTACCCAAGATCACGGAGTTGAGGTCAGATCCTAAGAGCTCCTGACTCTCGTTAACCACAATCCAATAAGAAATTATCCCCAACAGGTAGTTAAATAAGGAACAGTAGTATGTAATTGTGCTCTTCGGCAGGTGGAAACCTGCAGTGAACTCTGCATATATTAATGAGGCGGTAGATTGGAATAATCAAAAAACGGGCTCAAAAACCAGGCTGCTTGGTTCCTTAGTTGTTCTCTGCCACTTACAGTGTGGCGGCTTTAGCTTCCTTGTGAGAAAAACGGGCATGCTAATTTATCCCACATGATTGTTAGGCACATTAATACGAACACGTGAAGTTTTTAGAAACCTGCCTGTCACATGGTTTATACGCAATAAATGTTCATTACTGTCATCACAATTAAAACATAACAGAGGAAATGGTCACAGTTTCCTAAGAGCCTATTTGTAAAAACGAAAAGGAACCATAAATTGAAGCGAAACAGACTATTTTTCTGCCAAAATGAAAAAGAAGGGGAAAAAATATGAGCAAATTTTAAAATCCTGTTACACTCTCAAATAACACTGGTTATCTCTGGACGATGAGATTATGAGTGATTTAAATTTTCTTCCCTATGCTTTACTATATTTTGCAAATTTTCTTCAGTAAACATGTTTTAATTTTGTAAGTTCAGTTACTTTTAAATTTTCAGAAGGTATGAACAACACCGGTGAGAGCTTTCTTTAGAACGAAGCCATTACTGAGTGTGCTTATATGCTACAGGTGGAAGTGTAAATGGGTAGAACATTTGTGGAAGGCAATTTGGCAATATGCTCCAGAAGGCTTTAAAATGGACAGTCCCTTTTTGAAAGTTATATACTTAATTTTTAAATTAGTGCATTTTTACATTCTCCTTTTATGAAATTAGAACCTTACAGATAAAGAGCACAATCCACAATCCATTACCTACCCCCTTCTCCCCCCGTTCCACACTCAAGACTTTGATGCAGAGCCTTCAAGTCCTTTTTTACACTTACATATTCTCTGTAGGTGCATATATGCATTTGTAATTCTTAAAAATCGAAGTGGTATACTATATAATTTTGTAATTTTATTCACTTGACAGTGTTTTACAGTGTAAATGTGTTGTTATTTTGTAGCTTGTTATGTTATTTACAGCTCGTTTCTTTCACCTGCTTGATAGGGTTCCAATGTATGACTGAATTGTTCTATTAATGTAAAATATTTATCTTTGTCTCATTTATCGATTTTCATGTTAAACTATATTTTGCTCGATATGTACTATGTAGCGCATTTTATTTACCATTCTCCTCTTGATGGACATTAGGTTGTTCAGTTTTTCACCTTTCAAACAGTGCTGCAGGGATATCCTTGTATTTGTTTTGCTGTGCACATGTGCTGTTTCTCAAGAATATATACCTAAAAGTGGAATTGCTTGGTTTTAAGTTATGAACATTTTTAATTTTAATAGGTATTGCCAAATTTGCCTCCAAAATACTTCTACTAATTTACACAACCTACAAAGTAGTCTATGACAGTTCAGTTTCCCTAC
>NW_006793498.1:905531-917466 GCF_000442215.2 Lipotes vexillifer | reverse complement strand
TCCCTACAATCTAGATCAACATGAGATACTATCTTTGTACTTTTTGTCCATCTGATGGATGAAAATTATACTCATTTAAAAATTTTTTTCATTCTTTGATTACCAGTAAAACTGCAGTATCTATTTATATGTTTATTGACCTATAATATATATGTTTCTATAATTTTTTTTTAAATTGCCCATTTTTCTATTGAATTATCTTTTTCTTAATGATTTGAGTTCTTTGTGTGTCCTGGTTACTTTGTATCCTGTATAGCTTTTAAAAATTTCTTTAGAGTCTTGTGGCTATGTCCACTTTTTGTTACCATTGTTAAAAAATGTTACAAGCATTTTCTCCCAACTCTTTGGTTGGCTTTTAACTTTAAGTTAAAATTTTAAGTTTGTTAGTTTTCAATTATTCTACAGATAGATTTTTCTCTTCTTTACAATCTTTAGGTCTCTTTTTATTTTACTGTATTTCTCTACAACTTCCAGTACCAAACTTCCATTGGTGGCAAGTGTCCCCATCTGGTGCCTGACTGTAACGAAAATGCTTCTGATGTTTCCTCATTGAATATGATATTTACTTCTTTGTTTTGGTAGGTAGTCTTTATCGGGTTAAAGAAATTCTCTTTTATTCCTAGTTTGCAAGAGTCCTTCCTCTTCCCCCCCCTCCCACCCCAGAATAGTTGTTGACTTTTATTGAAATTCTTTTGTGTGTCTTTCTGTATTTAAGATGATAGTTTTCCTCTATTTATCTGTTAATGTAGAAATTTACATTGAGTAACTTTACAATGCTAAACTTTTTGGGTATTCCTGGTATAAACCATACTTTGGTAACATACTTTTACTCTACTGCTGCATGTTTTTACTTACTATATTTGCTTCTATACCAAGAAGTGCATTTGGCCTTGAGTTTCTTTTCTTATGTGTCAAGGTTACAGTAACCTCAAAAAAATGTTGAGTAGCCTCCCATATTTTTTCTGCTCTTGAACAGTTTGTCTACTATGGAAATTATCCATGCCTTGAAAGTTTTGTAGAAATCATCTATAAAACTTTTTGGACCTGGTATACTGGGAGTGAGAAATGGGGATGTGTGGCATGCAGCTCTGGTAAGGTCTTTAATTGTTTTAATTTCCTTTTCGTACTTATCCCTCTAATTGTTTTTTTTTTTCTTTTTTTCTTGAGCCTAGTTGGTATTTAGTCAATAAGTTCAATTAGATATTCATGGTGAATTGTTCTGTCAGTGTAAAATATTTGTCTCTTTTATTGGTTTTCATATTAACTTCTATTTTGTTTGATATGAATGTTTCTTCTTGTATTTGCTGGTATGTCTTTTTTTTCACATCCCTTAATTTCAACCTTTTGATGACATTTTGTGAGATTTAAGTGTGTCTCTTATTTTAAAATATAGCTAGGTTTTGCTTGCAATTTAATCTGAGAGTCTGTCCTTTAATAAGTAAGACTTAACACATTCACCTTTTTTGTGATTATTAACATAATTGGCCTTTTTCTTGTCCTCTTATTTACCTTGCTTCCCATTGTATCTTTTATATCTTATATTTTTCCATTTCTCATTTTAATTGAGGTTTGACCCAAGGTTTTAATTGAGGTTTTCTTTGTTCTGTTTTCTTTTTCATAGATTACTTTTTTTTCTAAAGATTTATTTATTATTTTTAAATTTTATTTATTTTTGGCTGCGTCGGTCTTAGTTGCGGCGCGCGGGCTCTTCATTGTCTTGCGCGGGCTTCTTTAGCTGTGGCTTGCACGCTCCAGGGTGCGCGGGCTCTAGTTGAGAGCGAGCTGAGTAGCTGCGGGGAGAGGGCTTAGTTGCCCTAAGGCATGTGGGATCTTAGTTTTATGACCAGGGATCGAACCCACGTCCCCTGTATTGTAAGGCGGATTCTTTACCACTGGACCACCAGGGAAGTCCCTACTTTTACATTTTTAACACAATTATTAAATTTATATTTTCCTAACAAAGTTTACATTTCGTTTGTATTGATATCCTCCCTACGAAGAACTTAGTATGCTTCTACTCTATTTTTTCAGATCTTGCAAGAATCCTCTTCCACCCCTCCTTCAAAAAAGAATATAGGGCTTACCTGTTGGCGCAGTGCTTGAGAGTCCGCCTGCCGATGCAGGGGATACGGGTTCGTGCCCCGGTCCGGGAGGATCCCACATGCCGCGGAGCGGCTGGGCCCGTGAGCCATGGCCGCTGAGCCTGCACGTCCAGAGCCTGTGCTCCGCAACGGGAGAGGCCACAACAGTGAGAGGCCCGCGTAGCGCAAAAAAAAAAAAAAGAATGTAAATTTCCTATGGTTATATCTTCTAGCAATTTGGTTTCATTTGTCATTAAAACCCATTTGTAATCTGTATTTATCTAGCATTAATGTGTTTCACTCATTTATTTGCTCACTTTTGCTTCTTTTACCTCAGTACTTCCTTCTACGTTAGTTTTTATTCATGAAGTACTTTATTTCTTTCAGAGTCTTTGAGTGTCTGTAAATGCCTTCCCCCCACCCCCACCCACCATTGAAAGATACCTTGGCTGAAATAGTATTCTGGCTTCAGACTTATTTTCCCTTAACACTTTGCATCTGGCATTTCTGATGAGAAGTCTGAGTACCAGTCTGATAAACATTCCTTTTAGATAATCTAGATTTTCTGAAAGTTTCTGAGACTTTGTCTTTCTTCTTGATATTCTGAAGTTTATCCATGGTTTGTCTAGTGGTATGTATTAAAAAGTTTATCTTGCTTGATACTCAATGGACCCTTACCCACACTAGCCACATTAGTAGGCTAATGTGTTTTCCAGTTCTGAGAATTTTTTGGTCATTATTGCCTCTTCATTCTAGTTATCCCTCCTTTTTTTTTTGCTCTGTGTTCTGAGTGAATTACTCAACTCAGTCTCTCAGTTTACCAACTGGCTCTTCATCTGAGTCTATGCTATTATATCTATCTATTGAGTTTATTCAATAGCTGTTTTTATATCCAAGATAGCCAATTGGTTATTTTTAAAAATTGTATGTTTTTTCATAGATGAGGTTTCCTTCTTTAGCTCTTTGATATTAAATACAATATTTGCTTTAAAATTATTTTCAGGATGCTCTATTAATTCTCCTTAATATAAGTTCATCAGTTTGGTAGGCTTGTTAAGTCTCTTTCATGGTGTAGCTTTCTTCATATGTTTGATGGTTCTTGGTTGTGTATTCATCTCCTCTGAGAGGATTTACTTTTCCTTTTGCCGTGGTGATGTTTGTGGTTGGCATTATCTCTGCAACTTCCCATCTGTTTCCTTTTCCCAGAGAGGTCGCACAGACTCAATCTATAGAGAATTCCCTTTTTGTTTTCAGCATGACTTTGTATTTTTAATTACAAAAAAAATTACCATTTCTGCAGATTTGGTGTGGCAGTGGGAGAAGAATTTATATGTTGACTAACATCTTGAGACTAAAATTGCTGATCTCTTTTTGACCTACCTCTAGGTGTATATCTTTTAGTTCTACCTCTAGGTGTATATCTTCAGGAAATAATCAGAGATATGCATAAGATATATTCCAGCCTTATTTATTATACTGGAAAAATAGAAATAATCTAAATGTACACTATACAGGTTTATTTATAGTACTAATTATTAACTTATTAAATTTTAATAATTGCATAATTGTTTATAATTGTTCATATTATACTAAAGAACATAATAATTGTTCTTTAGTGTAATTTATTATATGGATTATTGACCAAAGTACATTATACAGCCACTTAAAAGTCATATTACAGGAAAACATTAATGACGAGAGAAAGTACAGAATATATTATCAATGAAAGATTATAAAAAATTATACATACTAAAATTCAAATTTAGTTTTAAAAGTATATATACTGAAAGAATAATAATAATTGCTAGCATTTATTGAGTCCTTTGTAATGTGACAGGTATTGTTCTAGGTGATTAAGTCTTAACCAAACAACAATCTTTTGAGGTAGTTAGCATTATTATCCCCATTTAAAAAGTTTTTTAAAGTTTTATAAAATGGAGATAGTTTATATTAATTAACATATATTAAGTAGATGGTTCTTAATTTTTCTGTTATATTAATTAACATATATTAAGTAGATGATTCTTAATTTTTCTGTAATTTTCCTAATATTGATATTTTACATGTTTTTCCAGTTAATATGTATTCTTTTTTCATAATAGTTCATGCTGTTTTAAAAGATAGCGCTTTTGTTATAACAATCTCTTTTTTCTTATGTATTTTATTATTTACAAATATGCACCATTCCTTATTGTTTTCCTTACAGAATGTTTCATGCATTCATGGACCGAAAGATGGAGTTGGTTTTTATTTTTAAAATAATATTGTCAATGATCTGATACGACTATATGTATTCACTTGATGAAGATGCATGGACTTGTCATTAAGTTGGACTAGTGATCATTTCTGAAAGTTTCTTCAACCACAATTTCTACTTGAAAATTCAAGTATCAAAGAATATTTGGTTTAGAGTGGTATAATGATGTATTTTCTCTGAGTACTGCAAATTTCATAGAGACCACAGTTGGATTCCAGTTATATTCTACAATCAAAGTGATTCAGTTCTTTGATAAAGTTAATTTTGAAGAATTTTATGTTTGTAAGCAACGCCAAAAGATGGGAGAAAAAAATGGTAGGTTGAAAAACCATTGTTAAACTTTATGTTTAAAAGTATATAGACTACTTAATGAAGCTGAATTGTGGAATTTTCAAGGTTTTTCTATGCAAGTAACTTTTCTGAATTAGAAAGAATAGGATTTATAGGATTTACTCTCATGTAGCAACAATTTTGATTGTCTTTATAATTAGTTGTGTATCTGTAATACTAAGTCAGTACCTTAATGTACTTTTAAAAAATACACTTTGGGCTTCCCTGGTGGTGCAGTGGTTGAGAGTCCGCCTGCCGATGCAGGGGACATGGGTTCGTGCCCCGGTCTGGAAGGATCCCACATGCCACAGAACAGCTGGGCCCATGAGCCATGGCTGCTGAGCCTGCGCGTCTGGAGCCTGTGCTCCGCAATGGGAGAGGCCACAACAGTGAGAGGCCTGTGTACCGAAAAAAAAAAAAAAAAAAAAAAAGTACACTTTCTTTTTTTTAGAAAACTTACAGATTTACAGAAAAATTGATAGTACAGAGAGTTCTCATATTCTCTGCACCCAGTTCTGCCTATGATTAAAATCTTACATTTGGCTGGTACATTTGTTACAATTAATGAACCATTATTGACCCATTATAATTAACTGAAGTCCATAGTTTATTCTGATTTCCTTACTTTATGTCTTTTTCTATTCCAGGATCCCATCCAGGATACATTACACTTATGTCTCCTTAGGGTTCTTTTGCATATGACAGTTTCTCAGACTTCCTTTGTTTTTGTAAGATTTTGTATCCAAGTGTTTTGTAAGATGCCCCTTCATTGGACTTTTTGACTGATTTTTGTTTTTCTCGCGATTAGATTGGGGTAGTGGATTTTGGGGAGGAAGACCATAGAGGTAAAGTGTCAGTTTTATGAAATGATATCAAGGGCGCATGTTACCAACATGATTTCTCACCTGCTGTTGTTGAGCTAGATCACCTGGCTGACATAGTGTTAAGTGGCTTTTGCACTGTAAATTACTACTCTTTTTTTTCTCCCTTTCTCTACTGTACTCTTTGACAGGAATTCACTGTGTGTAGCCCATACTTAAGGAACATGAATTTATGCTCCTCCTCTTTGAGAACAGAATATTTACATTAATTTTTCAGAATTCTTCTGCAAGGGAGATTTGTCTCCTCCCCAGTATATGTTTTATTCAATCATTTATTTACATCAGTATGGATTCATGGATACTTACTGTATACTTTGGGTTATGATCCAGTACTGTTTCATTTTGTTCTTCAAATTGTCCCAGATTTGGCATTTGGAGCTCTTTCGGTCAGCTTCCTGTCTCTTTGACATACCCCCATCAATATAGGTGGTTTTTGTTTTGTTCTTTGTTTTTGGTTTTTAGCACTTCCTTATTTTCTGGTACTGTATGATGCTCCAGGCTCATCTTGTATATTGCCATAGTCCTAGAATGAGCCATTTCTTGAATGAGCCCTCCTGGTTCCTTTTATTGGAGAATGGTATTACAAACTAAGATCTGGGCAGTAGGTGTGTTAATTTGTTATTGGGGTGTCTTGCTTCTGGCCCTCTCAGCTGACAGAGCAAGGTATATATAAATATAAATGTATGTACACATATCTATAAATATTTCTATATGTAACCATCTGTATCTGTATTGAGCTAAACATGAGTTTATACTGATGTTTCTGGCTCTAATCCATTACCACATGGATTATTCTAGCTTACTCTCCTTGCTTATCTATAAATTCCCATTATCTGTTATCCATTTATTTAATTGCTCGATTCTAGTATATATGTATAGCAGTATCAGAAGTACTGTAAACTTATTCCCAGGTGTGACACCTCAGTGCTTGTGCAACTTCCTTTTGCCTATAGTTTTACAGAGTCCATTTATTTCCAAAGTTATTTAGGTCAGCACCTTTTCCACTCAGCCCTTCAGAGAGGTTGTGTATACATTCCTTCCTGGGATCCCTGATATCTTAAATTATATTTTAAAATTTGCATACATTAAGCTTCACTCTTTGTGCTTTCAAGTTTTATAGGTGTTTTTTTTTTTTTGCGGTACGCGGGCCTCTCACTGTTGTAGTCTCCCGTTGCAGAGCACAGGCTCCAGACGTGCAGGCTCAGCGGCCATGGCTCACGGGCCCAGCTGCTCCGCGGCATGTGAGATCTACCCGGACCGGGGCATGAACCCGTGTCTCCTGCATCAGCAGGTGGACTCTCAACCACTGCGCCACCAGGGAAGCCCTCAAGTTCTATAGGTTTTGACGAATGCATAATGTCATGTATACACCACTACAGTATCATACAGAATAGTTTCACCACCCTTTAACATACTTGTAATATGCGGATTGTTTACAGATTGTAGTACTAATTTTACTGGACAGTTATCTAGGCCAGCAGTTTTAAACTTTCTTTTGGTCTCAGGACTACTTTATGCTCTTAAAAGTGTTTAAAACCCCTAACAGTTTTTGTTTATGTGGATAATATCTATTCATATTTACTGTATTAGAAAACTGAGAAGCTTCAAAAATGGTACTTGGCTTATTTTTTTTTTAAATAATAAACCCAACATGTTAACAAATTACATTTTTGTGAGACATAACTATTTTCTGAAATGAAAATAATTAGTGAGAAAACCATTGTTTTATATTTTTACAAATCTCTAATAGTTGGCTTAATAGAAGAGAGATTCTCAGATCTCCTTCTGCATTCAGTCTGTTGTGATATGTTGCTTTGGTGTAAATGTATAAAGAAAATGAAGCTTCACACAGACAAGAAGTTGGAAAAAGGAAGAATATTTTAATAGCCTCTCAGATAATTGTGGATATTTTTCTTTGATACAACTACAAAACTCAACAAGTAGTCATTCCTTCAAGGTTAGTTATAGTGTGGAATCTGAATTCTTATCAGTGAGCTTTTTTTACACTATGTTACATTAAAAATCCATTGGTTTCTCTTGCACTTTGATGGGCCTTTTACACGTATGATTTTATAACATCATGCATTGGCCACTTGTAAAACATTGGTTCAATGAGTTATGCAGATTTTTCCAAATGTTGACACATTTAATCATACAGTATTTAAAAATTACATTTGTTAATATTGCTACCAATCTCATCAAAAAGTGATTAGTTATTGAGAAGCTCTCAAGCTTACCATGGCAGATGCAAGTTTTCTAAATTTTCAGTTTCAACTTGATAGCTTAAATTTTTCATTAGCAACAAATACTGTTACTTTTGTCCTTCAAGTGATAGGTTTCCTTTATTCATGTTTGAGAAAATGTGTAGCAAACACCCAAGTTGGAAAAAACATAATTTTTATTAGTGGTTCTTTTAAGGAAAAATGGTTTTCTATAAAAAAAAAAAAAAACAGCTAGTTTAGCTTACAACTCAAACAATCTCCCTAGTGCTTTTCCTTGAAACAGCCATTGTACTCTGGTACTTATTATTTTTTTGTGTGTGTGGTAATTATTTATGTTGCTTTATCAAGGACCTTCTTAAGTGAAATTGGTGGTAAATAATAATAATGACTTACTAGTAGTTTGGTGCAACTGCCTTGATTCACACTAAGGCTCCAACATTTTTACTCACCAGTGCTTTTGAACCATCAGTTAATGTCAGTATAGGGAAGAAAAGGGCAAATAATGTCTTGATATTACTATTAAAATTGTTTGACCTAGCGTATTGTCTGAAAGGATTTGGGAACTCTCAGGAGTTCATAGACTACACTTTGCTGATAACAGGCTCAAAGGTGTCCAGAGATTCTCTGGACCAATGCCCTGAAGCTCTTCAAGGGATGGATGGAGAAATATAAATATATACATATACACATACCTAGGTCATTATCGATATATTTAGTAAGCACTCCATGTTGATGTTCTACAGAAGACCCTCTTCTCATTCTACAAATTCTCTCTAATCACACCTATTCTGTGGCTTTAGCAAGAATTTGTGTGCTATTGACTCCAAAATTTGTATATCTGGACCAGATCTTACCCTGGAGCCTGTGCATTCAGTTTACTCACCCTACTTGAATTTCTCACTTGTCTCTCTACCTTTATTCCCTATCGCAGTGGATACCATTATTATACATATGGTTGCCTGAGTCAGAAATACAGAAACCATTCTTGTCTCGTCCCTCTTCCCACTGCCACTTGAGTGATATTTTTAGAAGCAAAATTAATAACATAATAAGATGCTTAAAGCTCTTGAGTGGCTCCCTATAGCCTTCCATATAAAAATAAAGTTGCTTAGCATGGCACTCAAGGCTATGTCACAGCCCCTATCTGTCTCTAAAACATCATTTCTCATTCCTTTTGTCCTTTCACATTGCATTTTTTTCAAATGTTGAAACCTTTGTCTGAACTGTGCTATGGGGAAAAAGGAAAAGTAGGCTTAGTCTTGTGTAGTACACATCAGGCCAGAGAGTTAACAGGGAAACAGCACCCCTCCTGAGGCTTCTATGGTAGCAGCAGCCCTAATTAGCCAGAGGTCCCCCTTTGGTTAGATGACTGCCAGGGAGAGTTGAGACTCTGAGTCCTAAGCCTCTTTTGAAGAATCTCACTCCATTACCAACTTGGAGGTTCTGGGTTTAATTTTTAATATTAAGGAAAATGTATTTTTTGTAAACTTAATGTGCTGTCTGCTCATTAATCCTCCCAATGGCTTCTCAAGTGACGTTTCTACAGTGCAGTTATTGTTATATTTCTCCTTTGCTTAAGGCCCTATTCATTTTAAACATTTTATACATTAATTTTATATATTTTATAAATAATTTGTGTTTAACATTTTAGGTATTTTTTGTTACTTTTATTTTTTATTTATATATTTATTTATTTTTGCTGTATGCGGGCCTCTCACTGTTGTGGCCTCTCCCGTTGCGGAGCACAGGCTCCGGACGCGCAGGCTCAGCGGCCATGACTCACGGGCCCAGCTGCTTCGCGGCATGTGGGATCTTCCCGGCGGGGCACGAACCCGTGTCCCCTGCATCGGCAGGCTGACTCTCAACCACTGAGCCACCAGGGAAGCTCCTGTTACTTTTAAACATGGTGTAAGATTTGACTTTTGCCAATTTATTTTAATTGCATTTCTCGTATTTCTGTTTTCAGCTTTGAAAGGATGATTTTGCTAGAAATTTTTTTTTAAATAAATTTATTTATTTTTATTTTTGGCTGTGTTGGGTCTTCGTTTCAGTGCGAGGGCTTTCTGTAGTTGTGGCAAGCGGGGGCCATTTTTCATCACGGTGCGCGGGCCTCTCACTGTCGCGGCCTCTCTTGCTGCGGAGCACAGGCTCCAGACGCACAGGCTCAGTAGTTGTGGCTCACGGGCCCAGTTGCTGCGCGGCATGTGGGATCTTCCCGAACCAGGGCTCGAACCCGTGTCTGCTGCATTAGCAGGCAGACTCTCAACCACTGCGCCACCAGGGAAGCCCTAGAAAATTTTTGATAAAGGTGTTAGCTTGCTGGGCATCTGAAATGTTGGCTTATCTATATAACTTTATCTATAAAAGCTTTAAACATTATTTTGCCTCCTGTAAGTGTGAACAAAAAATGTTGCCTGCCGTTTCAGTAAACAGTGAATATTTCCTGCCATCAAGCCGTCATCCACTACATCCGCCCCCAGCAGCACGCCCTGAGGGGAATTCAGAGTGTAGAAAAACCGGATACTAGTCCTAGATAGTTAAGATGCATGTCTGAGGAATAACTTCAATGAGCCCAAACTCTTGCATCTCCCCAGACACAGAAAAGCACTAAAATCATTAAACTGAGATGTCTGTCTTTTGTGATTAGCAGTAATCTTTTGATGTTTGACTACATGTTTTATTACCACCACCCCCTAGCCTCCACTCCCCCCCAGCAAAAAACTTCTGTATATTCTGGCTCTTCCCTTACCTCTTCAGAGAAGTTCCTCATAGCTGTCTGAGAGGCTGTTTCCCAGGCTGTGGTCCTCAGTTGTTTGCCAAATAAACCATAATGTGCAACTTGTAGGTTGTGCATTTTTCTTTCAGTTAACATAATTATTAAAAAGTTACTATCAAAGATAGTTTTTAAAGCATTATTGTTAGACATTTAGTTATTTCAACAATTGTTGAGATGTTTCCTTCTGGAACCCTCCACTTCCATACTCAGAGGTTCCTTCTGGAACCCTCCACTTCCATAACCTCAGTGGAGGTTATGTCCTTGAAATTTTTTAAATGAATGTCTATAAATACACCCACTCCCACCCCTAGAATGAAGTCATTCGTTCTGTTTTCCAGTCAAGAAATAGTGTCACTACACAGAAAGAAAAATAAATTGTTTAGGCATTTAAAGTTAAAAAAAAAAATAGTGTCACTAAAGTTTTCAACACATTTTTTTTTTTAATTATCAGAAATAAATGAGATACCCAGGTCATATTTTTTGCTTGTAGGTCGTTGTAAAGAAACAGTGACCAAAATCTTTTTCTTCAAGGAAAGTAATAGGCCAGTTAAATTTTGATTTTTATTTAGAAACAAAGTATATTTTTAATAACATGTGCCTTAGGAAAATTATGTCTATTGAGCTCTTAGGCTATTATTTTTTCTTTAGGTGATGCAAAAACTTTCTGGATGGAGCTAGAAGATGATGGGAAAGTGGATTTCATATTTGAACAAGTGCAAAATGTGCTGCAGTCACTGAAACAAAAGATCAAAGATGGATCTGCCACAAATAAAGGTATGAAGCAATAAAACGTTCAGTACATTTAATGCTGAATATTACCCACTGATAATATAATATAATTCTGTTTCCAGGATTGCTGTCGTTTTAAAAGTCAAATAACTTCTTTTGTTTTTTAAGAACCTAACATCAGTTCTGCTTGCTTTTTGTGTGTGTGTGTGTGTGTGTGTCCCACTTCTATAAAAACTTGTTTTTACTATACTGTGGACATTTTGTAAAACTGGATGAAGCTGGTTACTTTGAATAATAGCTGCTGAATTTATCTCTATTTATCTCAGGCTACCTTCTTCTCCCTCATTTTATCTTTTTTTTGGGGGTGTATTGCAAAACTCATTGTAGAACATTTGGTACATATAGAAGAATATAACAGAAATTATGTATTACCCAATCATTCAGAGACAACTTATTTTCTTTAATATAAAAGTAAATATAGGGCTTCCCTGGTGGCGCAGTTGTTGAGAGTCTGCCTGCCGATGCAGGGGACACGGTTCGTGCCCCGGTTCGGGAAGATCCCACGAGCCGCGGAGCGGCTGGGCCTGTGAACCATGGCCGCTGAGCCTGTGCCTCCGGAGCCTGTGCTCCGCAACGGGAGAGGCCACAACAGTGAGAGG
>NW_006793498.1:886329-905435 GCF_000442215.2 Lipotes vexillifer | reverse complement strand
AAAAAAAAAAAAAAAAAAAGAAGTAAATATATAAATATATATTGCCTGCTTTAAACAGAACTTGCCTTAGTAGTCTTCAGAAAGCAAACCTTGCGTTCTACATAGGCAGTCAGTTCAGTCAACCAAGTATTTTTTCTGCTTCTTTGTCTTCAACCTAAGTGGTTGTAGAACATAGACTTTTATATGGAAATTTCCTTCATTCCATCAGAACATATGATTTTCAAGCAAAATCTCCCCCAACTATCCTTTATTTTTCCCCAGGATACTCTTAATACTTTATGGATGTTCTTATGACATTAATCTATGATGTGCTTGTCCACAAAATTAATACTATTTTTCATTTTAATATTCCTTCTCATTCCTTCATGAATCAGGTATATCTAGGTTTGAATCCAGTTCTGCCACTTCCTCACTTATTGACCTGGAATAAACAGCTTAACCACTAGGCCTTAATTTCTTTGTCTTTAATGTATTCAGTAGATAATCATAAGAACCTCTTAGAGGAGTTGTGAAGATTGAATGAGATAAAGTATGTAAATTGCCTAGTACAGTAGCTGACATCTTGAGTGAAGATGATACTGCTGCTGATTGTTTTCATTCTTTTTTCCTTTCCTTAACAGAATACATCCAAGCAATGATTCTAGTGAAGGAAGCAACTATAAATAATAATTCAACTTTGATAAAGGGTATGTACATTTCTAATCCCAATCTAGAATATTCTCTGCTGTTTTCTTGCTTTGAAGCAAGCCAGCCTTAATTATGTCAAGTTAACTGAAGACAGTTTAAAATAAAACTGTAAGATCCATATATGGAAATCAGTTTCCCTAGTAAACAAAAAGTCCTACCCCATAGGAAATGCATACTCTACTAAACCTCTCCGGGAAGAATTCTCTTTTTCAAAAACGCTTCTACTATAAGAAGGGCAAATAGAATTCCAAGACTCCAAACCACTATAAACCTATTGATACTTTGTGTAAAGAACAATACTAAAAGGCACATTCTGGTATAGATAAATTGATGGAAATTTTTTTCATTTCTAGATTATTATTAGACCATCAGTCTAACAAATTTATTTTAGAAGTAATTGAACAAAGATAATGTACCAGGATTATAAAAAGAAAAATTGAAAAGTTATTTTAGATAAACAAGAAGTCCTGTATAGCACAGGGAACTATATTCAATATCCTATAATAAACCATAATGGAGAAGAATATGAAAAAATACGTGTGTGTAAATACGTGTGTGTGTGTATATATATATATATATATATATATATATATATATATATATATGAATCACTTTGCTGTACACCAGAAACTAACACATTATAGATCAACTATATGTCAGTTAAAATTTTTTTAAATTAAAAAGCAAGTTATTTTATCAGAATCACTATCCTATAAATCTTAGACTATCATTAATTTGCTAAAGTGTTGAGGAGGTACATTTACTAAATTTTAGTTAATATTGGTAAATATTTCAACAAATTATAATTATTTTAACTGTCATAATTTGGAGCCATAAGGTTTTAAATCTCTGAAAAATGGCTTAACATCATCAGTTCATTTTTATTGATTGATTGATTGATTGATTGCTGTGCCGAGGCATGCAGGATCTTCCTTCCCTGACCAGGGATTGAACCCATGCCTCTGCAGTGGAAAAGAGGAGTCTTAATGACTGGACCGCCAGGGAAGTCCCAAGTTTATTTTAAAGAAAGCTTTTGTTATTCAAAAGTATTTTCAATTTCAGTAGCTAATGTACAGTTTTAGAAGAGTAGATTCTTTAAGAAAACAGTCTTTCTCTCAGTATCCTTCAGTAGCACTTGGAATCAACACACCCTTAAGGGATTACATTTGCTTTGCAAGAGAAGCTTTTAAATGCAGGAGGTGGTAAGAGGAATTAATTCTAAACAATGTTGTTGTTGTTGTTTTCTTTCTGAAACAATCTTTCCCATTAAAAGAAAATAGGTTGGGTTAGCAGCCCTGGCTCACGGGCCCAGCCGCTCCGCGGCATGTGGGATCCTCCGGGACCGGGGCACAAGCCCACATCCCCTGCACTGGCAGGCAGACCCTCCACCACTGTGCCACCAGGGAAGCCCTGTTTTGGTTCTTTTATAGTAAAGATTTCATCAATAGAAATACTGAGTACTATAGTTTCATATTTTTATATAGTTCATCTGAAGTGTAACAAATTTATCAAAATAAAAGTATATGTTTGCTAGTGGTAGAGCAATGTTTTAAAAGTAATTGGGGAGTTATGTAATTGACTTTGCTAGCATATGTACGGATTAAACACTTTCTAGTAATAAAGATTCATGTTAGTATTTATATTAAAAGGAATACTGAGACTGGGGGAAACAAAAGGACTTGGTGTTGAGGTACAAGCCATCCCAGATCCAGCCTGAATTCTCCAAACCACTAATTACCTTTAATTTTCTTTGATTGTGTATAATTCTGTAAATATCTGCTGTATCCCCATACAAAGAATTGGATACTGTTTTCTTGAAAGAAATTATTTCTCCTTTCTCCCCTTATCTAATGGTTAATATAAAATCTCTGTGTTTTTTTTAGTAAATCTTATTTCTAACTATGCTTATATTTATTTGTTTTGTTCTTATTTGTTAATATGGCTTTATATGGCTCATTCAAAGAAATTAGCTGGGAAATTCTTAACTTGTTAAACTTATTTAATTTTTAATCAATTATTATATTATTTACTCAGCTCTCTTCAACTATCAGATTTTAAATCTTGTTTTTTCACCTGGATAACTAAAGAGGGTTATTTATGCTTTCTAATTAGCCAAGGATGACCTTGGATTATAACTTAAACTATTATTTACTTAAACTTTTTTTTTTCTTTTTAATAAGAGTGGTCTGCACTAAAGGACCAATGCAAGTTAATAATCTAAGGCAGGATGAGAGTCACTTTTTTTCTTAAGGTCCACCACTGCATAGGAAGAAGCACAATTAAAAACAATTTTTTAAAACCAAACATAGAATATTCTACATATCCATTTTTTTCAAAATAGGAGCAGGAAATCTATAACTTTTCCATTAAATACATAGCTTATTTCTATCGTGGAGTCATGTTAGAAAGAATAGATGAAGTTGAAAAAGAAGAGATAACAAATGAGATGAAATTAAGTATGGAAAGATATAGGAGAAACTAAGAGAAATATGAAAATACAAATGGAAAGACAAAAAGAGGTACCCAAATACTTCCCTCTCTCCCCAAAAGATAGATAGTAATAGAATAATGAGAAAACAAAAGATACATAAACTTTCCATTTTGTGACCTTAATAGAGCCTTTAAGAGTTATGTTTTTATGTAAAATACAAGCAGAAATGGGGATACTTGATGTTTCACTTTAAAGGTTGATTAAAATTCAGATAAAGTTCAGTCAAACTACAATTTCTGCAGTAGAAATCTCTTCTAAGTCTTTTATTTTATCCTATCTTATTAGTGTTTTTGAAAGTGTTGACACCTATTTTTGGCTCAATCTTGAAATCTTAATATGTTTTCAGATTTAAGGGCTATATATATATATCTAGTCAATAAAGATACTATTTAGATTTTACAGTGAGTGATTTTTAACTTGGTATTCTTGTTAAGTTTGTAATTTTTTCATGTAGATCATACGTCTGTGACCCAGAATGCACAGGAAAACAAATCAAGTTCATTACCCTCTACATCACATGAAGACTCCTTTCCAGAAGACTATACTTCTCTGTATGTATATAAGTTAAATTTATTTATGTCATTAATGCTTTTGCTCCCAAAAAGGGATTTACTGTTGCTAATCATTTGACGTAAGAGTAGATAAAATATATAAAAAAGGATGCTTTCCCATCAAAAGTTTTAAAAGTTGTGTATTTTATGTACATCAGACTTGTCAAGAGCTGGGAAATCAGTTGGCATTCTGTGAAGCCATGTTCTGCCTTGTAATTCAAGGTGTCTAATGACAAAACAGTTCTCAAGCCAAATAAAAACAGAGAAGCCCCTATAGTGACTGATAGAAGTAGTCACTATCATCAGTTTACCCCTACCCAGAGACTGGCAGAAAGATGCAGACAATACCAGATTACCCTGCTTTACCTACGTATCCGTTGTTTACTTACAGCATTTCTGTGTTTTTACAGGGTCAGTAACTAGGTCTACAGCACTGTGCATAGGATTGGTTTTCTTTATTTTTGTTTTTGTTTTTGTTTTTTTCCAGTAAAGTATCTTCATACATGTAAGAAAGTTGATCTTCCTCCCCACAAAATTGGATTGAAATTAGGTTACTTAACTCCTGAGATTTGTAGTAGGTTGGTTTTCTTTAATTTGTTTTATGAAATGAAGCACAGATAAGAGAAGAATCATTTCTTTTTTTTTTAATTAATTTTTAGGAAAAGAATCACTTCTGAGGTTCATATCAGTATTTCATTTCCATGTTTTTCTGCTTTTCTAATTTTTCTTTATAAATATAAAAAGATTTTTTCCTTTATTAATTGCCTGATAACTTGAGCCTTACACCTCTTGATTTTTATTAAATTAGTCACCAGAAGAGTACTTGTAAGCCAGCTTAGCTAACTTTCTTGAAACCCTAAATTCCAAATTACAGATTTTACCAGCATGTTTACTCTTACATTTTAGTCGTAAGTAGTTCTACTTGTCTATTTTTCCAGTAATGACTTAGAGCTGTACTTATTAAGTGTCACATGAGAAAATTACATAACAATACATTGTAAAATGTAAATTACTGTACAAATTTTAGTTTTTATTTAAGAGCAAATGATAGCTTATATACAATTTTCTCTCTTACATATACCCTAAGTTAATCCCTTCATATTCAGAGAAGAACTTTTTGAATCTTCAAATTAGTATTTCATATTCCCCTTCCCCAAAAATAGGGGAAATCAAATGATAACATTTGTAGAAAAGAATGCCATAGAACCCAGTTTGGAACATAATTTAGTTGGTTAAGTCAAGCTGGAAAGGGAAATGAAACATTCAGTTTACTGGTTGTACAACACTGTAGCTATATAAATCACTTGAGAGTAAATTAGCCTATATCAAAACAAAGAACAAAGCTGTGAGAGCCTAAGAGAATTTATTACAGTGAATACTGAGTGAAACCAAACAAAGGGATCTGTCTCTTAGGTAGACAAGTAAATAGTACTGCTTATAGTTCAGAATACATTATAATGAAAAAGTGGTAGAAAGGAACTTGGCACTTAATAATAGGGGAAAAGCAATTCCAGGCACAGGCTTTAAAAAACAAGGCAATATTGGATACCTAAATAAATAAATAAATAAAAACAGAAACGTATTATAGTAGACTAGGCTAAAGAAGATAGTTAAATAGAAGAACAAAACAAAAAGTACATTATAGAATATATTTCTTACTATAGGATGTACCCCCAGCATGTTTCAAAAATACTAAAACAGACTGAAGTTATTTAAGGGAAAATATAACCTTACCTCATTTTTTCTGCTTTTTTTCCCCCTCATTTTTAATGTATTAGGTGCTGCTACATTGTAGTCCATGGGTAGTGATGGATTTGCATTGATCTTTTAGCTGCATTCTCATCCAATATTTTTTGCTACCTTTTTGAGAAATTTTAAACATTGAAAACATAAAAAGGGATATGGCAGAAACCCATACTCACACCATTCAGAATTAACAGCTATTAACCTTTCATTGTATTTGCTTCCAGTCTCTTTTTTAAAAAGAAAACAAAACACTGTAATCTCTTTGAGCCATACCTAACTTCTCACCATGACAAAGTTCCGTTGCCCTCTCTGCTTCTCTAGGAGCAGTCACTATCATCAGTTATTTTTCTGGTTCATTTTTTAATATTTATATAGCCATAAATAATATATAGTGCTATTATAGTTTTTAAATTTTACATAAATATTCATATATGTACTTTCTTACTTGTTTTACTCAGCATTAGTTTTTTGAAAGTTTTTTTTTTAATTTATTTATTTTAATTTTTTTTGTCTGCGTTGGGTCTTCATTGCCGCGGGCGGGCTTTCTCTAGTTGCGGTGCAGGTGGGGGCTATTCTTCGTTGCAGTGCATGGGCTTCTGATTGTGGTGGCTTCTCTTGTTACAGAGCACATGCTGTAGGTGCGCAGGCTTCAGTAGTTGTAGCACATGGGCTCAGTAGTTGTGACTCACAGGCTCTAGAACACAGGCTCAGTAGTTGTGGCGCATGGGCTTAGTTGCTCCGCGGCATGTGGTATCTTCCCAGGCCAGGGCTCGAACCTGTGTCCCCTGTACTGGCAGGCAGATTCCTAACCACTGTGCCACCAGGGAAGTCTCTACTCAGCATTAGTTTTGAGATCTCATCATGTTGCTTCCATGTTATAGATCTATTTCGTCTCCTTGTTTGGATTTCCATCATGTGAGAATACATTTTATTAATTCCATTCCTTTAAGGATGAATAATTAGATTGTTCCAAATATTTACTATTATAAATAGTAGTGCAGTGATCAGTTTTATCCCAGCCTTTCTTTTAAGAAAGTATTCATTGTGAAAGTCAATTAAGGAAATTAAAGGTATAGTCTGGGATCTTTAAGATTACCCCAAATAGGGACTTCCCTGGTGGCGCAGTGGTTAGGAATCCGCCTGCCAATGCAGGGTACCCGCGTTCGAGCCTGGTCTGGGAAGTTCCCACATGCTGAGGAACAACTAAGCCCATGCGCCACAGCTGCTGAGCCTGAGAAGTCCGCACACCGCAACGAAGAGTAGCCCCCGCTCGTTGCGGTGAGAGAAAGCCTGCGCAGCAACGAAGAGCCAATGCAGCCATAAATAAATAAATAAATTTATTTATTTAAAAAAAAAAAAGAAAGATTACCCAAAATGTAGAAGAAAAGGGCAAATGAATGAGAAAAAGAAGAGAATGTTGAATAATGTTCTCAAAAAAGAAGCTATTAACAGAAAACCAACAATTTTAGTGAACACTAAAATATTTTCAGGATCATCCATATGTTATAATGTTCTTTACAAAATGTTAAGAATTTCAAGCTAAGGCGACAGAGTTAGGACCAATGTGCTACTGCTTACAACGGCAGTGCAGGAAATCACAGTGTCTAAACTAGGATTCAGAATTGTTCCAGCAGCTAGAAAATGCAAATACATATATTTTCCATTAAAAAATTTGGTACTTAAATAAATATGAAATGTAGATGTTCTCAATATATTAAAAAATAATGTAAACTTGCCTAACAGAATCATTGCTTTCGGAAAAATCTGCCCGTTTTTTCTGAACTAGAGCAAACAAATGAACAAAAACACAAGAAGCTAGAATAAGTGAAGCAGAAGCAATAGTCAAAGAAGGTAACTTCTGAGTATAAGAAAATATCAAGTCTGGAGGCAAAAGGTTTTACCAAGTACCACAGAAATGAAAATTACTAATAGATAAGTATTGATTTTTAAAGTTTTAATATCAGTCTTAAAGTATATCTTACAAGTATCAAAACAAAGCCAACAAAACAGCAAAAATCAGGCTAGCACCTTTGCAAAAGCTCAGAAAACATCTATATACATAACCTTCATGGAAAATTTTCTCGAAAATCCTCTTGCTGACCAAAAGAGGAGTCAGAATGTATAAGATATAGTATTTAAGAAATGGCAGTGGCATGGAAACCATCTAAATATAGAGTTAGCTATAATAAAGATGAGTCCTTAAACTAGAGACAGTGGAGGCCCTGCATGGTATGCAAAGTTTTATGTTTATAGTGTATTTCTAGAGAGAGTTCTTAGCTTTTATCGGATTGTCAAAGGGTTTATGGCCCTAAAAAGTTTAAAATATCATTATTGTGGATATGGAGCTTCTAAATAAAATTTTAGCAATTTTAATCCAGAGAAACATTAATGAGATGACTTAGAATTTATACTAGTCAAGCAAGAATGATTTAGTATTAGGAAATATATTATTTTACAGAAGTAAACCGCAGGAAAGAAAGCTTATCTTAAGATGCTAAAAGACTTTTAAAAGTAATATGAACCATTAGAAATAGAACTCATTTTTTTTGAATTTTATTAATTTTTTTATACATTAGGTTCTTATTAGTTATCTGTTTTATACATATTAGTGTATATATGTCAATCCCAATCTCCCAATTCATCCCACCCCCTCAATTTCCCCCCTTGGTGTCCATATGTTTGTTCTCTACATCTGTGTGTCTATTTCTGCCCTGCAAACTGGTTCATCTGTACCATTTTGAAGAATTCTTTCTTAATGTGGGAGAGAATATGTTTCTTAAACCAGCATCCATGTCCTATATACTGGTGAAACTTAGAGACATTTCCTTTAAATAAAGATTAAGACAGAAGTGCCTGCTATCATAATTGTTATTCAGTATTTTTATGGAAATTCTAGCCAGTATAATAGAATGTAAAAGAAAATATGATTATTGAAATGTACAAAGTAAAATTTTTTGTAGATAGTCTTATCCTTCTAGAAAATCTAAGATGCAAGTGTAAAATTATTAAGCTAAAACGAGGGTTTAGTGACATAGTCACATAAAATAAAAATATGAAACTCTATACCTTTAGAAAATATGAAATTAAGTCCCCATTCACAACATCAGAAAGTAAAATAAATGAAACTAATTACAAGAAGTATATACCTGAGGAAATTAATTCTAAAGATTTTAATGAATGGATAAACTTACCATGTGCCTGGATGGGAAAACTGCATATTATAAAAATGGTAATTCTTCCCAAATTAATTTATAGACTTAATTTCATATGAAATCCAAGCACTTGGATTTTTTTTTAACTTGACAAGCCATTATAAATTTAATCTCAAAAGATAAAAATATCAGAAAACACCTAGAACATGTTTAAAAGGCAAAATAGTGAGGAAGGACTTGCCCTGAGAAATATCAAAATGTTCCATCATAGTATGGAAAACAATGTTATGTTGGTATAAGAATTAACAGTTCGATCAAAAGGCAGAATAAGTCTAGAAAATAAGAGGACATTTTTATGTATTTCTAAGAACTTGAGATATGATTAAGCTAGTAAGTCAAAAGTCAGAAGGTGAAAGAAGGAGGTATTCAGTAAAAGACTCTGGAACAATTGGATATCATTTGGAGAATTTAAGTTAGATCTTCATGTTACATCAAAATAAATTCCAGATGAAACTGGACTCCCAAACCATAGAAAAATTAATTATAAAATTAGAACCCTAAAAAACAGAAAAATAATAAATATTAGATATCTTTCTATAACATTATGTATCATGGCATTATTCATAATATTGTTTATACTTTATTATAAATACTTAGTTCACTGCCTAGAATGTAAGCTCCTTGAGATCACAGAGCTCTCATCTTTTTTCCGTAGCACCTGGCACATAGCAGGCACTCAAGAAATCGTTGATGGAAGAATGAATGAATGAATGAATGAACGAACGAATGAACAAGCCCCCAATAGGAAAATGGACAAAGCATATGAATAGACAGTTAGCCAAAAGGAAAAAAAAAAATCAATAAACATGAAATTATGTTCAAACTCCTTATTATTTAGAGAAAAAAATTGAGGTAATAAAATATTTTTCACCTATCCAATTGATGAAAAATTTTAAAATAATATTCAGGTAGATGAGCATTCATCCGTGCTGTGAGAGTATAAATTGGTCCAGCCTTTTTGGAAAGCAGTTTGGCATTTTATATTGATTAAAATATGTGTACTTCCTAGTACCATGATCGTAGTCTCTAAATGCCATTTCTCATTAAATGGAACCGTAGTCCCTTAGAGAAATGGCTGATTCCAGACCTGAGATATCTTGTGACAGAAAGCAAAAAAGCTATCCAAAAAAAAAAAAATACCGCATGCCAACACATATATATGGAATTTTAAAAAAAAGGTTCTGAAGAACCTAGGGGCAGGACAGGAATAAAGACACAGACATAGAGAATGGACCTGAAGACAGGGGGAGGGAGAAGGGTAAGCTGGGACAAAGTGAGAGAGTGGCATGGACATACATACACTACCAAACGTAAAATAAATAGCTAGTGGGAAGTAGCTGCATAGCACAGGGAGATCAGCTCCTGCTTTGTGACCACCTAGAAGGGTGGGACAGGGTGGGTGGGAGGGAGACGCAAGAGGGAGGGGATATGGGGATATATGTATATGTATAGATGATTCACTTTGTTATACAGCAGAAACTAACACACCATTGTAAAGCAAAAAAAAATCTGTCACTTCGGTAGTTGCTAGGATACAACTCATCATTCTGAATACTAGTAATTAAAGAAAAAGAATCAAGCATTTATCTGCCTGCTTATACTAACTGTAGTTCAGGATAACCCAAGAACTGATGAGTAAAATTTCTTCTTTATGAAAGCGCTCTAGCCGGAAAATGCAGTAGGAATGATAGAATTAGAAGATTGTTATTTTTACAACTACTACCCCCACCCCACCCCGCCCCAGAGAAACAGTGGCCTTAGCCCAGTGGTCTCAAATGAATTGTGGTCAGAACAGGTGTTTTGTTTTAAACTTCTAACTATTGAGGAGTGATGCTCTTGTAAAATGCAGTAAAATGTTGCAGCAATGTTAAATTGCTGTAAAAGTTTCTAAACTTTTGCACTTTCAATTTTTGTACTTACCATGAATTGTTAAAAAACCACTGGGAACTGGCACCACCACAGCTGAATGTAGCACTGGTCTAGACAACGATTGTGAGTGAATGCCAAAACTGTTAAGTGAAAGTGAGGAGCTTTAAAATGGATGGAAACACCCAAACCCACTTATAAATCTAAGCATCACTAAACGTGAACAATCAGACATTGTTTGTCTCCTTATGTGATGCAGTAGGAACTTCATAGCACCACGTATGAATTATCTCCCCCGACACCCCACCAAAATTGAACCTGAATCAAATCAGGCTTCTAGAACTGACTACTGCTTTGCCAGGAATGGAAGGGGGTGAGTTAAATGACACCACCACATGGAAGGCATCAGCCAGATTCCAGAATGTGGGAACTACTATAGGACAAGTGACACAATTTATTTAACTTTAACCAATAAATGTCATTAATGAAGAGGGAGGGAGCACTACATAGAGACATAAAAGACACCTGAATCAAATACAGAGTGTAGGGGTTGTTTGATTCTGATTCAAACAGATTTTTTTTTTTTTTTTTTTCTTGCGTTATGCGGGCCTCTCACTGTTGTGGCCTCTCCCATTTGCGGAGCACAGGCTCCGGACGCGCAGGCTCAGCGGCCATGGCTCACGGGCCCAGCCGCTCCGCGGCATGTGGGATCCTCCCGAAACGGGGCACGAACCCGCGTCTCCTGCATCGGCAGGCGGACTCTCAAGCACTGCGCCACCAGGGAAGCCCTGATTCAAACAGATTTTAAGACAATTGGGGAAATGTGAAGATGGGCCATTGAGATTATGCACTTTTAAAAAGACTTATTTGTTAGAAATACATACTGAATTATTTCAGATAAGTGTTTGCTTTAAAATAATCCAGTGTTTCAGGGTGGGGCAAGAGGGGTGGAGAATAGATTAAATAAAATAGGCAAAATATTGATAATTATTAAAACCTGGTAATAAGTGTCAAACATAAAGCCAGACATTAGCTGTAGTGGTGAAAACAGGTTTTATTCACTAACTGCTGACAGTAGGAATACGAGCTGAGCTCCATCGCGATTTGTGCTGAGGTGACTGGCGTTTTAAAGGGCAATGCGGGAGTAAGGAAGGGAGTACAAGCTAGGGCTCAAGTGAAAACTTACTAAAGGTTAATCAGTGTGAATGCCCATGAGGCCAGCTGTGTGTGCTGGCTGGCAGTCATCAAGTTAGGATTCTGTCCTCCCACAGAGACTGGAGGACAGAGACCCTGTCCTTCCTGATGATTACCTTTCAAAAGAATGGCTTTCAGGTTTTTGAGAAAAATATTTCTGAGTTATAGAAACATATACATCTCAGAGAGACCTAGGAAAGATTCTTAATTTTAAGACCTTAGTAAATGTTCTAAGAAAGGTCAGGGGCTTGTCTTTAGGTGTTGGCTAGAAGAAACAGCCTTGAGCTTTCTCAGGGAGGCATTTTGTTGAGAGACTGGGGTTATCCTAGAGACATGCATGTCCTTATGCTGCTAGAAGCCTTGCTAGAGTTTGGTTATCACTCAGCGCAGAGGGTTGGACAGAGTCATTATGTGCTGGGAGTTCTGGAGTTCTTACAAGTACATGAGGGTCCAGTATATCAGTCTTTATGAGAAAAGAATACTCTTAAGTGTATGTTTGAAAGTTTTTTAATAAGTTATTCTTAATGTATATTCCCCTTGACCAAGTAATTCCTCTTAAAGGAATGTATCTTAAGGTAATAATCAGAAATTTGCAGGGCCTCCCTGGTGGCACAGTGGTTGAGACTCCGCCTGCCAATGCAGGGGACACGGGTTCGTGACCCGGGCCGGAAGATCCCACGTGCCGCAAAGCAGCTGGGCCTGTGAGCCATGGCCGCTGAGCCTGCGCGTCCGGAGCCTGTGCTCTGCAGCAGGAGAGGCCACAACAGTGAGAGGCCCGCGTACTGCAAAAAAAAAAAGAAAAAGAAGAAGAAAGAAAGAAATTTGGTCAAGGACTTATGTACGAGGATATTCATCAAAGTAGTAACACAGAGAAAAATTGGAAACAAATATATCCAACATTAAAATATTTATAAATTATAGGACATCCTTTCACCTACTAGATTATCAGAAATCCGGAAGCATCAAGAGCCTCTGTGAAAGCAGGCACTCTCATAAATTGCTGGAGAGGCTGACCCCATGGAGAGCAATTAGGCAATCTTAACAAAATTACTAATCCATTTACCCTGTGACCTAGCATTCCAGTTTCTGGGATATCTTCACATGTATGAAATTATTATATATGAGGTTTTTCATTACATCATGATTTGTAGTAGCAAAAGATTGAAAACAATAAAGACTAGTTATATAAATTGTGGAATTTATGTAGAGGATTACTATACAGCTGAAAAAAGAAGGGCACCTCATATCTGCATTCAGTATGGTACTAACTAGCTACATGTGGTTATTTAAATTTGAATTACTTAAAATGAAATTTAAAATTCAGTTCTTTGGTCGCAGTAGCCACATTTAAAGGTATTCAGTAGCCACATGTGGCCAGTGGCTATGCCATTGGACAGCACAGATATAGAACATTTCCATCAATGCAGAAAGTTCTGTTGGACAGTGCTGCTTTATATAGTGAGTATAAAAATTTTTCTAAAATGCCTATATTACTTTTATAATAAATAACAGATACCTAGAGATAGATTGAAAATATTAGGTAACAAAACAGGTTTTTTTTTGTGTGTGAAAGTTTAAAACCTGAGTTTGGAACACATAGAATCTTCACAGATTTTTTTTCTTAAAGTCAATAACCTCTCCATTTTCTCCTGTAGTTTACCATTTTCAGATGTGTATGAGACCAGGTGGGTTACATATTATGGGGAAAGTTCACTTGGTACAGTTGTTGAAGGCAAAAAGAAAAAAACACAGCATAAAAGATTCTTAATTAATTATTTTTTTACCTAGCCTTTACTCTTTTTTGCTTGAACCAAGCTTGTCTGAAGACATAACCTTCCTCAGGACTTTATTGAACTCATGTACTACATGAACTCTAAATTTGCTAGGTGCTATTGGTGTAGATGTGGCAAAAAGTTACCACTGTAATCACAGCTTTCTGGAATACTCTGGAATTAGACTGTGATATAATAAAGATACTTGCTTTGTCTGGGTCCCCAGCACACAGCTTCTAAAACCTTTGGAATCTTCTGAGTGGTAGGAGTGTCTTTGGCGTGCAAATGAGATGACTTGGTGAGGCGCTCCTAGTTAACTTAAGGATGGGGTTTGGACTCCAGAAAGACAACCTTGGTTAGAAGCCTAAAACTTTCAGCCCTACCTCCCAACCTCCAGGGCGGGGAGAAGGGCTGCAGGTGGAGATAATCACCAGTGGCCAATGATTTAATCATTCATGCTTAAGCAGTTAAACCTCCATAAAAAACTAAACAACTGGGCTCCTGGAGCTGCCTGGTTGGTGGACAGTTTGAGGTGCTGGAAGGGTGGTGCATTTAGAGAGGGCATGGAAACTCCATGCCCCTTCTTACCTACCTTGCCCCATGCATCTCTTCCATTTGGCTCTTCCTGGGTGTATCTTTTATTATAAACTGGTAATAGTAATTAAACTGCCTTCCTGAGTTCTGAGTCTTTCCAGCACATTATCAGAGAGAAAGGGGTTGTCAAGAGTGTGGGTGACCTGGAAACTGCATTTGGCATCTGGCATGGGGACAGTCTTATGGGACTGAGCCCTTTAACTTGTGGAATCTGTTGCTGACTCCAGGTCAATAGTGTCAGAATTGAACTGAATTATTGGACACCCAGTTGAAGAAGTGGTGCTGGAAAAAACACCACATATTTGACGTCCAGAAAAAAAAAAACCCTTCAGGTATAACTTTATGTGGCTGCAGAACATAGTAAGATGTTGATTTCAGAGTCTGGCTTATTTTAGTGTTGTCTAAGAAGAAGCTAATAGGAGTTAAATACCACCTTAGTGTGCAGTGTTTTTTAAAAAATGGGGATTGTGCTATACATTTGAGATACTAATAAATAATTAATTTTAAACAGATCTACAGAAAATAAGGAAATTCCCCCTCTGGAAAATAAAGTTGCAGACTTCAGAGAAAAAGAATCATCTTCAAATTTACCTTACCAAAAGCATCACTGCTCTAGTGCCTGTCTGATGAAAATGCCACTTACCTTCAAGGGAGAAAACCCTCTACAGCTACCAGTCAAATGCCACTTCCAAAGACGACATGCAAAGACAAACTCTCATTCTTCAGCACTCCACGTGAGTTATAAAACCCCTTGTGGAAGGAGTCTACGAAACGTGGAGGAAGTTTTTCGTTACCTGCTTGAGACAGAGTGTAACTTTCTATTTACAGATAACTTTTCTTTCAATACCTATGTTCAGTTGACTCGGAATTACCCAAGGCAAGAAGAAATTGTTTCTGATACGGATATTAGCAATGGAGTGGAATCAGTGCCCATTTCTTTCTGTAATGAAATTGACAATAGAAAGCTTCCACAGTTTAAGTACAGAAAGACTATGTGGCCACGAGCATATTATTTAAACAGCTTTTCCAACATGTTTACTGATTCATGTGACTGTTCTGAGGGCTGCATAGACATGTGAGTAGAAAAACATGGCATTTCAAAAAAATCTTCTGAATGTAGAGGTACTTGTCAAGAAGTCCTGCTGTGTATCAGTTTGTCTGTCTATCTAAAACCAGTTCATCGAGAATCTAAAATAGAAAGATGCATCTCATTAGCAATAGGAAAGAAAACTCTTTGCCAGTTATTTTAGTAATTTGGGAATTATTTCTTCCAAGGATAAGTATTCCCTTTAATCTAGTACCATACTCCTAATAGCAGCAATTACAGCTAATGCTATGGAACTGTGCCAAACACTGTGACAAGTGCTTTACATATATTTTCTTGTTTAGTTCTCACAAAACCCCATGGGGTAGGTAATATTACTTCCATGTTACAAATGAGGAAGTTGAGAAGACAAGTGTAAGGTCAACAAATTTAAGAACCAGGATTTGAACCCATGCTCTTAACCATTATGTTATATGTTGTATTTTACTTTTGCAAATCATTTCCTTGCTACTTTTTTTAGAAAGTTAATGGTGCCTCTCCTGATCATAAAATTGACATTCCATAAAAAAAAATGAAAACATGTTCTAATATATTAAGACTTTGGAAACGATTTTTTTTCAGGGTGTGTAATTTATTGGTATTTGTAGGTTTGCATATGTAGAGCGGAGTTGCATTATATGTACATTTAATTTAATGCAAATTTAGCTGCCTGTACTAGGAAAAAGAAAAAGCATGAGAGAGATAAAGAGAAATAATTTAAATTATATACATAGTTTTCACCATCCTCTGAGAAGGAGTGTGAGATGAGATATCCATCTGCTGTTACCTCAATTTGGCTCAGTTCCTTTAGATCTGTCATAGAGGAAACCTCTCACTGTGCCAAATTTTATTCTGTTTAAATATAAGTTGTTGTTTTTTCAGCATTGCCTCTAAACGTAACCCATCTACATCTGGCCAAGCCCAATCTCTTTCAGTGATGGAGGAAAAAAACTAACTGTTGGACAGTGTTTACTGTACTTTATGGTCAGTTTAATGGAGTTTTTTAAAGAATAATTTTGACTGTATGTGATTTTTGCCTTAGACTGTAGAAAGTAGCCCCCATGTAACATGCACCACCAGCATATATATTTTCATCTATTGGTCAGAAATTACAAGAGAAGTCACAAAATAAGCAAAAGCTGAAGCCCACTGGGATCTGGAATTGGAGCATTATTCAGAGATAATAGCTGAGAATTTTCCAGAATTGAAGACAAGAGTCTTCAGAGTGAAAAAGCCTACTGTATACTAGAAATGGAAAATAAGATAACTATATCTAAATATATCATGAGGCAACTTAAAAAGTATCTAGGGCAAAGAGTAAATCTCACACTATCAGATAGAAAAGAGGAAAAATAGATTGACATCACACTTCTCATCAGAAAGAAGACAAAAAGGAGGCATATTAGCTTAAAATGCTGATGGAAAATAAAGGTAAAACTAGAATTCTGTACCAACCCAGATGGTCATTTGTGGGGAGGGAGGAGGGTCCTCACACAATTACACAGCAGTTGAAGACATGAATAATTGCTTTCTAGTAATAGTACTTTTAAGTCTATCTAGAGCATTGTTTTTCAAGCTACAGGTTTAGTAGGATGTAAAATCACTTGTAAGTAGCATTTTAAAAATTAAATCATACAGAAGGTACCCACGTGCATCACACATGATAAGGTACTTTCATGCCACTGTTATTTCTGCTTGTATGCATACATATATAAATATGCATGCCTCTGTAGGATCGTGAAGAAAATATATTTCTTACTGTGAGTCATAGTCAAAAATATTTGAAAGCTACTACCCTAGAGATGCTTACACATGTGCATAAGAATAAGGATGTTGTAGCATTTTTGGTGTATTGAAAACTAGAAGCAACTTAATTGTATACCAAGCAACTTAATTGTAATCTAAATGCTGTGGAAAAGTTAAAAGGAAATAACTAGATTTGTATATAACACAGATGGGTCTCAAAAACATATTGAATGAAAAAAGTTGTAGGATAATAACTATAGTACTTTTTAAAAAAACAATACAATATATTGTTTGTAGGTAAATATGTATGTAAAAAGTATAAAGGATGCCTCACCAAACCTCTTGAGAGTTTAGTTTTATCTGTAATGCTTTTTTTTTTTTAAGGAAGATCATATATACAGTATATATGTTTTAAATTACAGTTGGCCCTTGAACAATGCAGGGGTTAGAGCTGCTGACCCTCCATGCAGTAGAAAATATAACATATAACATAGTTGGCCCTCCATATAAGCGGTTCCACATCTGTAGTTCCACATCCGAGCATTCAACCAACCGTGAATCATGTAGTACTGTGGTATTTACTCTTGAAAAAAATCCATGTATAAGTTGACCCATGCAGTTCAAACTCATATTGTTCAAGGGTCAAATAAAAGGACTAGACAAAATGATGACAGCTAATTCTATATGGTCAAAATATGAGTGTTTATTGTATTATTGTTTGTGTTTTTCTGTACTTTTTAAACTTTGCAAAGAAAGTCATACTAAAAAAAGCAACAGTAGATTTCTACATCTGTAAATAGAATCCAAATTAATGAATTTATTGCTTGTTTTTTTCTGTTGCAAACAGTAGTTACCACTCTGACATGTATTGTGTATATACAGAAAAATGCAGAAGCAAATCATAGAGGAAAAGACCTTAAAGTCACTTACAATTCAACATACGAGACAGGATTCAGAGATTTTAACCAGCTTACCAGTGGTTACATACCTGGTTTATAGCCAGGATTCAGAGATTTTAACCAGCTTAACAGTAGTTACATACCTAGTTTATAGCCGAGATAACCAGGTTCTTTACTCCCTATCGAGTTATAAGTCCCTGTCATGTTAGATAGTTATCTAAATAGTTAGAGGGAAAATTTTTTTTTTTTTGCAGTACGCGGGCCTCTCCCGTTGCGGAGCACAGGCTCCGGACGCGCAGGCTCAGCGGCCATGGCTCACGGGCCTAGCTGCTCCGTGGCATGTGGGATCTTCCCGGACCGGGGCACGAACCCGTGTCCCCTGCATCGGCAGGTGGACTCTCAACCACTGTACCACCAGGGAAGCCCGGGAAAATTTTTTTATGGTTGCATGTTTACTGCTTAGCAATGTTATGAAAAACAGATTGTAGTAGCCAGATACCCAGCATCAGTCTCCCCAATTTATTTTCATGTCACTGGAGGGAGAGATAATACAAGACATAGGCAAAACTATATATGGCCTTTTGAGTTTGACACATATAAGTTTATCCATTGTAAGAGAGCAGACAGGAGAATTTTTACAAAGAAGGTTTTGCAGAACAGGAAATGAATTCATTTTGAAAAGTTAGAGAAAACTCATAAAGTCAAGTATTTATTTCATGAGCAAATAGAGGTACAGGGCAGTTTATAATTATTTATAAACTTTTGGTAGATGTTGTCTTTCAAAGAGGTCTTTTTTATTTAGGGAAGAAGTCTAACAGTCCATGAACCAAACAACTATTCTAAATAAAATTACATCCTTTACACTTTTGTCAAGACAGTCTCTTAATTTGGTGCTTTTTTATTCTGACTTCTCCATCCATTGCCTTTTAGAACAAAATGTGCATGTCTTCAACTGACAGCAAGGAATGCCAAGACTTGCCCCTTGTTAAGTAGTAAAATAACCACTGGATATAAATATAAAAGACTACAGAGACAGATACCTACTGGGTAAGATACCTTGAGGATCCATTGCAGGGTGTTTATATCTTTGAAGAAGGGTAATTTATCATTGTGGCCTGTAGTCTTATAGATGTTGTTAAATCTTAATTTCTTATACCAAAAATCTAAATTAAGGAATTAAAAAAACAAACCTGTATATTGTTCTTGGAAATGGAAGTCAGAGAGCACACATGTAACATGAAGACTGTATCTAACACTCATCTGC
>NW_006793498.1:870206-886319 GCF_000442215.2 Lipotes vexillifer | reverse complement strand
TCTTTCCCTGCTAGGGTTAGCTTACTTTGGGTAGACGTTTCCCCATTAAGATATATACTGTGCAAAGCTTGTCTGAGAATTGGGAATTTTCAACTTCTCATGGTTGTTATTAATAAAAGTAAACAGAAAATTTTCTTCCTAGACTTTCCCTTCCTAGACATTTCCTTCATAGACATTGCTAGACATTTTTAAAGAGCTAACCTTTACTATGTGCCAGGCATTGTCTCAAGCACTTTGTAGATACCAACTCATTTAATCTTCACAAAACAACCCCATGAAGTAGGTAGTATCATATAATCCCCATTTTAAAAATGGAAAATTGAAGTACGGAGAGGTTAAATTCAAGGTCACGCAGCTAGTAAATGCTGGAGCTATGATGGGAACCAGGCAGTCTAGCTCTAGGAGCCTTCATACTTTGTCTCTCTTGGTAATTATTAGTGAGGTAGCAATATAAAGTGCTCATGCTTTTAATTTAAGATGTCTGATTGATTTTTCTCTTGTATATTTTATTGACAGCATTTATGAATGCAGCCTGTTGTGCAAATGTAATCGACAAATGTGTCAAAACCGAGTTGTCCAACATGGACCTCAAGTGAGGCTACAAGTATTCAAAACTGAGAAGAAGGGATGGGGAGTACGCTGCCTAGATGACATTGACAGAGGGACGTTTGTTTGCATTTATTCAGGTAAAGCAAAGGTTTACTTTCACATTACTCTATAGTAAGATCTACATTTCTGAATCTCCATTTTACTAGTCAGGGCCACTGAGATCTTATAGCAAGGGCAAGAGAAACAATATATAGGAGCAGCACCAGAGAAAGACAAGTGACTGGGAAATTGAGCCCTGAAGGGATGAAATGCCTTAGGAGGAGGTATCAGGTGTTCCAGAAAAGAAAGGCTAAGGGATAAAACTTGGGTTATTGTGTGAGGCACATTTTTTGGTCTCTGTGGCTGCAGATGCTTTGGGGTAAGGTAAGAAAGCTTCCTATTTAAATAGGAAATCTAAATGACTGATTTGCTAAGGTAAAGATTATTAATCAAAGACTGTCTTGTTCAGTGTCTTGAGCTATTAGAATTTAATAGGTTAACATTGTAATAAATACCTTCAGGTGATGATTCAGGTGATGATTCAGGCAAAGCAGTTCACTCCATTTCAGGGACTCAAGAGAATTGCCCATGTTCTGAGCGAAACTTTCCAACCAGCGTGTTACAGTTGTGCAATTACTGATTCTTTCAGGCCATATCCCACAGGCCAGACACGTTGGTCTCTAGTTGTCTCTTCCTTTTACCCCAGAGTGTCAGGCAAAAATCCTCACTTTCTGTGCATACCATGAAATGAGAAAGGTTGGAGAAACACGACTCTCAACGCAATCTAAAGGAAATGTGCTAGGCAGCAGGGACTAGAGCAACCCTCCTCATCTGAAATTCCATGTTCACTTCAGTGAGGGCAAGAATTATCAGAGTTCAGAATAGTCACACCTGGATCCCTGCTACGTACCACTTATAGACACACATACTACACAACTTACCTAGACAATTCATCTCTCATGTTTCTCAAAATAACTCTTTGATGCTGCCCGTAAAATGCCAAATCGTGTCCAGAAAGTATTCATTGGCTTTATCTGCATCGCTAGAAAATGCACCTAAGTTATCTCTCTGATCTAGTTGCTAATTTTGACTTGTTAACTATAATTTTGAGTTCCTTGAAAGAAAATGCGTAAGCTTCAAATGAAGATTTTAATTACACTAGGGCTTAATATGAGAATAGGCACATATCACCACAGATTTAAATAGGTCACTTTATAAAAAGAGTAAAGGTTTTAAATGATAAAGCATTTATAACTAGACACAAAAGCTGAAATTTTAAGACTAGAGTTCACCTCTCTAATTTTCTAGAATGCTTTCTGATCTGTATTTTTGTTGTATATTATTGTAGTTAAATCTCTTCTCTTTCATGTTATACCACAACAGACAAATACTTCTTTTAGATGCCCTATATTTTTTCATGTACTGGGAGATACGAAATCTCTTCTTGGTCTTTTATATATTATTTCTTACAAAAGCTTTCTAGGATGAGTTAGTGTTTATCTTCATTCTAGAAATAAGGTGTACCTTACAGGGTTCTTTAGTAATGGAGCAGAAGAGATGCCCTTTTGTTGCTAGTAATTGTGTTATTTTTTGTTCTGTTAAGCTCTTTTACTTTTTTCTTTTAGGAAGATTACTAAGCAGATCTAACACTGAGAAACCTGATGCTATTGACGAAAATGGAAAAGAAGAGAATATTATGAAAAATATGTTTTCAAAAAAGAGGAAAATAGAAGTTGCAGATTGTGAGGTTGAAGTTATCCCATTAGAATTGGAGACATATCCTAGAAGTGCTGTGACTGAGGAGTGTCCACCTAAGCTCCATAATAATCCCAAAGAGCCTATTATGTGAGTGAGATCTTATGAACCCAATCAAGATTGATCTATACTGTATACTATTGATCAAGAGTAGTTCTTTCTCTTTCTTTCTTACTTTCCACCTCCACTCTTATATATCTCCTGTATGTCAACTTGCTTCACAGTTGTAAGTTTAACACTGTGAGAAATCTAGGGCACTTAGATTTAAAAATCTAGCCAACATACTTTATTTCCTCAGTTTCCATTTGTGGAGTTTTACCTTTAAAAACTTTGACTTTAATCAGGTTCTTTATGGATGTCATAACTTTTGCAGTTCTTGTTTTCTATCACCGTTTTATTTGCAGAGCTTTTCTTAGGTTTTCTTCAGTTTTTTAATATACTTCAAAAATGATTGACTTTAAAATATGATTATACTTTTTTCTTCTAGTGAGGGGTAGGCAGAGATGTTATAACTTAGATTAATTTCTAATGGATATTTATGTACCAGTGAAGCTATCTATATTTCAGGGCACAATAAAGAGCATTTTTAGTGATATACAGAATAACTTTTTTTCTTTTCAGAGAAATGAAATGTAACAATATTTCAAGAATTCAGTATCATTCAGTCATTAGAAGTCCTAAAACCAAGACGGCCAGTATTCAACACAATGGGAAAAATATGGTAAAAACTACAAAATGTAGATGGTGCCCTTCTGAGAACATTAACTATTACTTAGTTCAGATTGTTTGTGTTACTTAATAATGTGTAGGATTTCTTTTATTATTTTGTAATGTGCTGTTAAAGTGTTAGGACTATGTTTTATTTACTTAGTATCCTCCATGGTGGTTGGCATGTTCCCAACTTAGATATATAAGGAGAGTGTTGGTCATGATCTGACAGTGTATTCTACTGAGACTGAGAGCTATCCAGTCTAAGAATTTGTAGAAGAAGCTAAAGTGTTCAAGAGTTGATAGTATTACATAATAAGAAAAAAAGGATGGAGTAATTTAAGTTAAGGAGAGATGGTTGTGAGATGTAGCAGAAAGAAGAGAAGCAGCCTAATGAAAGAATCATCAAGAAAGCAACATTTTAAAATAACAAAAATAAAAAGACAAAAAAAGAAAGCAACATTTTACATGATAGCCTCTGAAGGTACACTTTTCAGTCTGTACTGAGAAGAATAGTCAGAGACTGTAACTTCGAAACAGAATGATGCAGGAAAAAAAGAACAGGCAGACATAATGGTAGTCCACAGTAAGGCTTATTGATGAAAAATAAAAACTCTGCCCTAGGTGGTGTGCAAATATTTGCCCTCTGCCTAGTAACATTCAGTAGGTACCTCCTCAGTACCACATGATTATGAAAAGATTGGGCCAGGGGATCACATAGGCTTGGGTTTGCCCTCCAGCACTGCAGCTTACTAGCTGCTTGACATCTCTCTGTCTACATTTCTTTATCTGTAGAATGAGAATAATAGTATCTGTCTCAGAGTTAAGAGTATTAAATGAAATAAACATCAGAAACTTTGTGTAGCCCAGTGCTTGACACCCAACTAAGTGCTCCACACATGTTGACCATTGAAGTACATAAATAATAATAATAATGGTCAACATGTATGGAGCACTTAGTTGAGTACCAAGCATTGTGCTCAGCATATACCCCTTTTTGAAAGTTATCATTACCATTTAAAGTGACTTCAGTGTCTGCAACTCATGGAGACAGGCAATTCCTTTAACCTTTTCTTTGAAGTAACTAGCCAAAGAGTGTTTTTAATCTTTGCACATCTTATAGTTGAAGCCAAATTTGTAATCTGGCATCAGAATTGAGGGATACAGACAGGTGTATTTGAATTTTATTTTGAACTTATAATGCCTAAAGAGTGTCTTGACAGTCCTTATAATTTTCATAGCTGTTGCTCACTAAAGTGCCTAGGAGTAAAATACAGCCATAAGGGCTCTATCACTTCAGAAAGGCTTTCAAAACTAATCTAGTAGCTATAGCCTGTGAAGATTGACACTTGGTGAAAGAGGCCTTACTGCTAAATTAAATTTTTTTTCCTGACCTAGGAAGTAAAGACATCTTCCTTGTTTTCTTTTAAGGGATTTACTTCCTCAGAGTCTGTCACCTCAGAAGATAATGGTGGATTTAAACCAACTCAAGTACATCTGAACTCTAAAGCCAAGGAAATGAGAGGTAGGCTTTGTTTCAGTCTGATTGTCTGCCTTTTCTGCCTTTTTGTCTCTCTTGCTCAGTACTTGTGGCTCATTTTCTCAGACTGCATAACAAAAATGTGGCATTCATCACAAGAGTTTCTACTTGTTTAGATCAGAGGTTGGCAAACTATAATTGGTGGGCCAAATCCAGCCCACTACCTGTTTATGTATAGCCTATGAGCTAAGATAATTTTTACCTTTTAAATAATAACTGAGAAAAAATGGGAAGATAAGTAATACTTTGTGACACTTGAAAATTATAGGAAATTATAATTTCAGTGTTCCTAAATAAAGTTGTATTGGAACAGAGCCACACTCTTTCATTTACATGTTGTCTCTACTTTCACACTATAGCAGCAGACTGAATAGTCACAACGGAGACCATGTGGCCCACAAAACTTACAGTATTTACCGTTTGGCCCCTTACAGGAGAAGTTTGCTGACCCCTGGTCTAGATGCCAATCATGACTTGATGCGTGGCAGGAGAATGGGGTGGTCAGCTCCATGTCTGCATAGTCCATCTATGGCTTTGGAAGCATTGTCCAATGCAGCTGTTTCCTAACTCTTTGTTTAGGCTCCTTAAAAATAAAGACACATCATTCTCCTGCAGTATTCTAGGCAGTGCTGCTGCAGGGGATGCTTAACAAAAAGTGTAAATATTGCTACCCTGAGTGCTTATCTTTCAGTGTTACCGGACCTGCCATGGTTAATATTACAACCTGACAAACTTGGATTTTGGTTCATTTGCATTTCAATATATCCCTCAGTGGAGAGGCATTGCTGAGACATGACCCTTTGTGAAGAACTGACCAACCATTGCCTCTTCTGCCTTCGGGCTTCCTTGCATCTGCACCCCCAACTCCCCACCTGGTCTTAAAGGATGGAGACTGGGGGAGGCAAGGCAGCTCCTTGACAGAAAAGGTCTATCAAGAAAGGGCACTTACAATAATTTCACCTGTAGAGGAGGAAAATCTCTTTCTATCCATCTTAAGCTGTCTAGCCAGAGCCCTGTAAATTAGACTGACAAAAGACAGATTGACAAGAGAAAAACAAAAGTTTATTAGTATGCATATTATACACATAACACATGAGTACTCAGAGATGAGTAACTCAGAGAGATGGCTTAGAACTCTGGCTTATCTAGTATCTTAGTCAAAGAACAATAAATTTTTAGAGGAATAACAAGACAAAGGAAAAGGGCCTTGAATCTCTCGGGGTGGAAATTGTGGGAACCCAGATATATGTGAAACCAATGGTAGATAAAGGCTAGTTAGTCAAGTATGCTATGTAGATTGCTTTGGTTCAGTCTCCAAGCTGACAAAGGTCTAAAGTTATCTCTGGTAATTAACTTTTGTCCTTCCTAGTATTATAATGGAGAGACACCTTTGTAAATTTATATCCTGCTTTTAGACAGATGGGGGGAGGGCTGAGCTTTTCCTGTATTGCTACTTAATTGCCCTTAGCTCAAAATAGTCCTTATGTCAGAGATGCATATTTTGGGATGACATTCTGATATATCACCATTTAATGCATGTGAGCCATACGACTACTGTTACTTTTGGTTCTTTTGTCATTTCCATTGACTACTACAATGTATATAGCAGGCACCACAAAAATTAGTTATGTACTATTATGGCTCACAAGTAACCCATGATTAAAATACGAGTACATGTAGGAGTAGCAGCCAGCAACAGTGATGATTACATCAAAAACATTAATTTTAGAGAAGTATAATTTCTTCATGTCACTGAATTAGGTGACACAAATGACTTTTTTTTTTTTTTTTTTTTTTTTTCTTGCGTTATGCGGGCCTCTCACTGTCGTGGCCTCTCCCATTTGCGGAGCACAGGCTCCGGACGCGCAGGCCCAGCGGCCATGGCTCACGGGCCCAGCCGCTCCGCGGCATGTGGGATCCTCCCGAAACGGGGCACGAACCCGCGTCTCCTGCATCGGCAGGCGGACTCTCAAGCACTGCGCCACCAGGGAAGCCCCCACAAATGACTTTTTAAAAATAAATCATTTTATTCCATTTGACATGCATTCATACTTTTGAATATTTTCAAAAAATTATTTCCATTATTGGATGAGAAAAATAAGTAGTTCATCTTCTTCTAAAGTACTGTTGTTTGTAAAAGTGTAATTATTGAATGATCATCTAGTAAAAACTCCAAACACTAATGTATACAAAACCCATAGCAAGTTATTACTATTGGGACTTACAGAGGGTGACTCCATCAGGGTCTCCTCAGGCCTTTCATTGGTATATTAAAGGCCTAAAGTGCTCCCTAGATACCCTCTCTGTTACAGCTGTTTAGAGTACACTTAAATGCAGATTCCAAAGTTGAAGAGAGGTAAGTCAATTTCTAAGGAGTAGAGATTAAATATAGTAACAGGAAGCAGCATGTATACAGATTCATAAAAAGGCATTGTTATGTAGTAGAAAGAAGGCAGGCTTTGCGGTCAGATATTTCTGGGTTTCTTACCCCACTTCTCATTACTGCTGCTAGTTAGGTGAATCCCTTAAGCCTTCAGAGGCTTGAAGTTTTCATTTGTAAAATTGGAGTACTGTCTACCTTAATACATTGTAAGGATCAGCAATAATTAGCACAGCTTGCATTTAATTAGTATTGTTACTCTCAGCACTATCGCCCAGCCAATTATATTTCCTGACAATTCCTTCCACAATGTTTATTAGAGGACTCAAGCTCAAACCAAGCTGAAGATTCTGAAGACACCCCTGTGATTGAATCAGATGTGATAGATATAACTAAATGTAGAGAAGAAACTCCACCAGGGGGCAGATGTCACCAAACAGTCACACTGGATGATCAGTATGAGATTCAAATACAAAAGCCCCAAGAGGAAAAATCTCCAGCATGTCAAAACCAGCAGGTCTTTTGTGATAAAGAGTTACCAAGTGAAACCAAGAATGCTTCATCTGATTCTCTAAAGAAGTTCAATAAAGGGAGTGTGTTTTTATTGGATGCCACAAAAGAAGGAAATGTGGGCCGCTTCCTTAATGTGAGTATATGGGCTGAGGTTCCTATGTCTAAACACATTTTTTTTCCCTAGGCTTCTTAACAAAATCATGAGGAAAATATGATTAAAAGACTCCAAAGCTAGACTACCTAGATTAGAATGCCAGTCCTAACCAAATATACTTCAATTAAAAAAATAAAAAATAAATGCCAGTCCTCCACTTTCATGACCTGGGGCATGTTACTTGACCTCTCTATGCTGTATTTCCCACTCCTATAATATGGAGATAATAATAATAATAACTGTCTAGGATGTTATAAAGATTAAATGTATTATATATAAAGTGCTTAAAAGGTACCTAGCACACAGTAAACATTTGCTTGAGAAAGCTATAAGAAATAGTAAGAAAATCATATATGTTTATTGAAAGGTTTTCAAGATTCATTACTTCAAAAAAAAATCACAATGGGACACATAGAATAAGCTTTTTTGTGTCTTATATAATACAGTATGTCTTATTCAGAAATGCCTCTATCTATTCAAAAAAATCAGCTGGGAGGTACTTATGTTTTGCTTACTCTCACTAAGTTTTGAGTGGTTTAGTGACTTAGAAAACCAGTACATTTATCAGAATATTGCATTTTACTATCTTACTCCTTTTTTATTCCTAAACCATAGTCGTTTTCTGTTTCTGTGTATGTTTGGGATATATGTAATGAGATTTATTTTTGTTTATACAGAGAAATATTTATGATTTCTCTGATTTTAAGGTTCAAGACTTAAGACTCCTGGCATCTTCATGATAAGAGGGATAACTTGTATTATTGGCCATAACTACTGTGTAGGGTGGAGTTACCTTGTAGCTTTCCCATCATACTGCTATTCTATCCTGCCTCCTACCGTCATACATGCTTATCAAAGAATGTATGGTTCCAGGAATCCTACAGGAAAAAAAATCCCCTTCAACCTCTAGTCCCAGTGTGTATATAGACTCTCTTTGGCCAACTGGACGATGTGGAAGCCACCTGTATGCCCCCTACTCTCTGGGCTCCACTTTGTCCTTGCTTATCCTATCCAGGAGAGTGAAGAGGAGTCGTGGAAGGAGGATGGGAACTTTGATACCCTCCACACATCTTTGGAAAGGTCCACTCTAGTGCTCTGACCCCTGGATATGGCCTTAATTTTTCTCTTTGATCTGTATCAGAGCTCTTCTTCCTCTCTGGGGTTGAATTAGTGGGATGGGCAGCTTTGCTTTTTCCCTTAAAGTAATGGGAAGCATGCATGGCCCATGATTCTTTTATGCATTCCCTTTGCGAAGCTCAACACCCCCTTTTTTTTTTTTGGCCACGCCACACAGCTGGCAGGATCTTAGCTCCCCGACCAGGGATCGAACCTGTGCTCTCAGCAGTGAAAGTGGAGTCCTAACCACCGGACCACCAGGGAATTTCCTCAACACCTCTTTAAAATGACTTTTGAGTAGTTTGAAGTTGATGTTCAGTGATTATTTTTATTTTATTTAATTTTAATTTAATTAATTTATTTTTGGCTACGTTGGGTCTTCGTTGCTGCGCGCGGGCTTTCTCATTGCGGTGGCTTCTCTTGTTGCGGAGCATGGGCTCTAGGCATGCGGGCTTCAGTAGTTGTGGCACACGGGCTCAGTAGTTGTGGCACACGGGCTCAGTAGTTGTGTCTCGCGGGCTCTAGAGCACAGGCTCAGTAGTTGTGGTGCATGGGCTTAGTTGCTCCGTGGCACGTGGGATCTTCCCGGACCATGGCTTGAACCAGTGTCCCCTGCATTGGAAGGTGGGTTCTTAAGCACTACGCCACCAGGGAAGCCCTCAGTGATAATTTTACATGTATTTCAGGTGCCATCAGAAGAGAAAATACTCTTAAGTCAGAAAATCTTTAAAACCAAAGAGGTCTTCTCCTTGCTAGATAAATCTGTTTATTTGGGTTTTTTCTTTTTCTCTGTCCTAGTTAGGAGGATACTTGATTAAGAGGGGACAGAATCCTCTCCTCCCTTCCTCTTTCCTACAACTGCTTTTCTCTATTCCACTTTCACTACTTCTACACTATTGCCAAACATGCTAGGAGCTATTAAACATGCCAGGAGAGCCAGAAGATCATTAAAGAATGATCTCTAGGGCTTCCCTGGTGGCGCAGTGGTTGAGAGTCCGCCTGCCGATGCAGGGGGCACGGGTTCGTGCCCCGGTCTGGGAAGATCCCACATGCCCCAGAGTGGCTGGGTCCGTGAGCCATGGCCGCTGAGCCTGCGCGTCAGGAGCCTGTGCTCCGCAACGGGAGAGGCCACAACAGTGAGAGGCCCGCGTACCGAAAAAAAAAAAAAAAAAGAATGATCTCTAGCAAAGGACTGTTGTGGCTTACTTTCTGGTAGGTTATGTTGAATGGTGGCTGCACTAGAACTATATGGTTGGTTTCACCAGCTGGGTCCATCCCTTCTTTATAGGAGGAAAAAAACAGGGCTTTTCTTTCTTTTTTAATTTAATTTTCTACTTAGATAATACATTCACATGATTTCAAAGTTTAAATAAAATAAAAAGCCTTAGAGAATACATACATACATACAGCCAAACAGAATTCTGTTTCAAGGTAGCTCTGACCCTGCCAAGTAGGCACCATGAGTAAAGCTTACCAGGCCCAAATTGAAAAAACTGTGTGGACAGGAAGTTATCATTGAAATTTAATGGTGGCAAATATATCTGAGGAAAATTTCTGGGATTTGATCCCTTTATGAATCTGGTGATAGATGAATGTGTAGAGGTGGCAGCTAGTGGGCAACAGAACAATATTGGAATGGTGGTAATAGGAGGAAATAGTATCATCATGTTAGAAGCCTTGGAGAAAGGAGAAGGTCATGTTCAGCAGAGAAATCAGTTAACGTGTACAGGTACCCTTTCCAAAGGGTCTGTTTGACTGTGTTGTAAAACTCAGGTCATATACAGTCTTCATATTAAACTTTTTGTTTTGTTTAAAAAAAAATGTACTGTGCCCCCATTCACCCGGCCCCCACTCCACCCTCTATGGTAAAATCATTTTTACTACTTTTTTGTGTATTCTTATTTTCTTTATGCAAATAGAAGTAAATATAAATATATGTTCTTATTCCTACCCATTACATAAAAGATAGCATATTGTATTTACCGTCCTACACTTTGTTTTTTTTAAATTAGCAACGTGCCCTGGAGATCTTTCTAATCAGTACACAGAGCTCCTCGTTCTTTTTATTTATATTAATAGCTGCATAGAATTCCAGTGTGTGGATATCCTAAAGTTCATGTAACCAATCCTCTTTAGATAGATATTTGGATTGTTTCCAAACTTCTACTGTTAAAAACAGTGTTCAATGAATAATCTTACACATGGATACATGTGCAGATATATCTGTCGGATACATTTCCAGATACTGGATTGCTGAATCAAAAGATATGCATCTACAATAACGATAAATATTGACAGATTATCTTCTATAGGGGTTTGCACCATTTTGCATTTCTACTGGAAAGATGTAAGAGTGTCAAAACAGGGCTTTTCTGAATGGATTCCTACCGTCAACAAAATTGTAATGAGCTATGATATTCTATATACTAGTCAGGGAAAAAAAGATATAAACAAAAATAAGTTAGATGTGTTGGAAACAGAATGGTATTCTAATGCTGCAAAGAACAAGGTATCAAACTTGATGCTATGTCTAACCTCTGTGTTTATTTTTTTTAACAGCATAGTTGTTGCCCAAATCTTTTGGTACAGAATGTTTTTGTAGAAACACATGACAGAAATTTTCCATTGGTGGCGTTCTTCACCAACAGGTTTGGAAATTTTTTTTATATGATTTCATTTTGAAATTGTGACTTTAAAAATAACAATAGAAAAGTATTAAGAGAAGATATATGCTATAGCCCCACATATCTGGCACCCTAGAATATTCAGTTATCCCAAACTGTTTGTAGTCAATAAAATTTTAAATAGCTGAAATTTTCATTCTTATTTCCTCTTAGAGTTAATGCCTGGAAAGGCTAAGGATGGCAGGCCTCAGCCAGTTCAGTTCAGAGGATAAATGATGCAGAATGCTACATCTTTGAGTCCAAACTGCCCCCAACTACCACACCACATGCCTCATCACATTACTGGGTTCCACTGTTTGCAAAACACACTTCCTTCCTTGTGGATATTGACAAGTTTCTTCTTACTTATGATTTTAGTAGATTTGAAATAAAACTTAAATGATTATTCTTAATAAAAGAGCATTCCTAATTGGTCGGTGTTGGAGAGGGAGAGAAAACCGTATTTTTGAGGATGGTTAATGATGTTAATATGAAAATTGATATAATCAAATTTGGTTCATTTGGTAGTTATTCAGGGTAATTTATGATTATTTTTAAAATTTCTACTTTCTAGGTATGTGAAAGCAAGAACAGAACTAACATGGGATTATGGTTATGAAGCTGGGACTATGCCTGAAAAAGAAATATTCTGCCAATGTGGGGTTAATAAGTGTAGGAAAAAAATATTATAAATCTGTAGCTAGTGCCTGTTCATGAAATTAGCTTATCAAGCTGAAATTAGAGTCATGCAAAAGAAATCCCAGTGGTCAGTGGAATTAATTTAGGTTATGATCCATCGAGAGAATTCCTCTCAGTTTACCCTTGTTGGGGGGTCCATTTGCATTACTTAGAAACGCTAGGAACAAAATAAGGACATTTTCATATGCATAGGGTGTCTCTTTATTCTTACTGCTGTTCAACTGTACATGAGTAGGATGGAAGTGTATATTTTATATGAAATACTGCTATATAATTTGTAACTTATTTGTAAATTATATATTAAGAAAGACAAATGTCACAATTGATTTCAGCACTTCTTATTGCTTTTGGAATTATCTTTGACTTTCATGGCCCCAAAGGGCCAAAGCTCACATCTTTACCTACAAAATTTATTTAATTCCTGGCAAATAATTTACCATTGTGAACCATAAGGTGGGCAACAGAGCCTGAAGAATCTGTCGAAATTCATTTCATGCATATTACTTCCAAGTATTTTAGTGCTAGTTGGAGAAGCTGTATCTGGCTCCATGAAAGTGTCCCATCAGTCCGTTTGAATGAGAAGGGGGAGAAGCTCTCCTGTGGGGAAGGTTTTGGCACACTCTTTGCGATTCAATTTCTTTTCCACAGATTCTCTTCACTCCTTCCACATAAACACGGACAGGAAAGGAGGGAGTAGAAACTTGGAGGAATTAGAATATTTTTGTTCTAGATAGAGCCTTATGAAAAGGAAACTTAGAAAATAGTCAGACATGGCTTATTTAAGCCAGAAGAGATTGTGCTGGGCAAGAATTTCACTTAACAAAACAAAACAATTCTACTGAACTGTAAAGTCTGAAACAGACCGTTGGACTCTCCTAGGCATGATGTGCAAATTATTTTCCTAGAGAAAGTTACTTTGCTCTAGGTTACCTAACCATGATTGTCTAGTGGAAAGAGGATGAGAATCTCCAAGAGTTAAAACTAATTTTATCTATAACAAAGATATACATTTGGCTGCCAGGAACTTCCCACTAGGAACCAGGATGGGAATACTAGCTCAAAAAGGAGTAATTAAAAGTAGTTCTGGTTTTTGAGGGTTTTTTTTCCTTTTTTCTTTTTTTTTTTGATCTTGATTCTGGGTTTAGTTTGGTTACCTTTCAAACAAAAATCTCTTCTAAGTTTGGACCCAAATAATTTCTTTAAAATATTGAACTAAATAAAAATTTAACTTGAAATTGGTTTAGAGAGTGGGAAACCAAAGAGCTAGGAAAGGGAGCAAAAAATTATAACCCAACAGCCTGAAGACAGATGAGGAAAGCTGAGAAGTCCATTTATTCACAGTAAAGATGCAGGAATTTTAGGCAATGCACTAAAATAAAGTGAAGACACTTGATAAGCATGGAAAATGTTTTTGTGCAGAAATCAACATCTTGATCTGCTTCATGCTGTACTGGTTCACAGCTGTCATCTTCCGTCAGCATCCTAGAGATTCCCTTTGTCTTCCCTATGTCAGGTCTGTTTCCAGTTAGATCCCATTATTTCCCCTTTCCTGGATTTACTCCCACATATTGGTGAAGCACATCCTCCAGTAGCTTTTGAAAGGGAAAAATGAGAGGTGAATATTTTGAGCCCTTGTATGTTTGAACATGTTATTTTACCCTTACACTTGATTGCTATTTTGGCAGGGTATGGGTACTCAGTTCGTGAGTAGCTTCCATACCCAATTTTGAACACATCTGCTACATTCCAATGTTGCTGCTTTGAAGTCTGAAAATGTTCTCACCTCTGGCCTTCAGGGTGACTGTTGGAAGTCAGATTAAAGCCGTTCTTTATCTTTTGTATACATGGCCAGTTTTTTTCAAGCTTATAGCATTCTCTTTGTCCCAGTGTTCTGTTCCCAGTAAGCGTTAGTTTTCATACCTCATACCAGGTGCTTGGTGGGAGGGATCTTTCAATCTGAAAACTTTGTTCTTCAGAGAAATTTTCTTGAACTATATTTCTTTAATGAAATATTTCTGTTGTCTGTTATCTGTTGTCTCTTCCTATTTATCTAGACATTAGACCTCCAGGATTGGTTCTCTCATTTTCTTATCTTTTCTCTTAATTTCCAGCTTTGTCTTCTTGCTCTACTTTCTGGGAGATTTCCTCAACTTAATCTTACAATTTGTCTATTGTGTTGGGTTTTTGTTTGGGGGCTTTTTGCAGGGTGGGGATTGGGTTTTGTTTTGTTCTGGTTAGGTTTTTTTTTTGGTCTCATTTTAAATTTCTAGAGCTCTCCTCTTTTTTTCTTCAATATCCTATTTTTGGTTCATGGTTGCAGTATCTTAGCTCTTTGAAAATACTATTTATATAGTGTAACATACATACAGGCATTCATATCTATATTTTCTTTTTCCTGAATATTCTGTGACCTGCAAGGTTTGTTTCTGTGTTTTCCCTGTATGTGTCCTTTGGTCTTTGTCTTTCATGTTTTAGGCTTTCCTCAGTTAGTTAGTTAGATCTTGGCAGTCTGCTCATTCTTTTTTTTTTTTTTTTTTAAATAAGGGATTTTTTTTTTAACATCTTTATTGGAGTATAATTGCTTTACAATGGTGTGTTAATTTCTGCTGTATAACAAAGTGAATCAGCTATACATATACATACATCCCCATATCTCCTCCCTCTTGTGTCTCCCTCCCACCCTCCCTATCCCACCCCTCTAGGTGGACACAAAGCACCGAGCTGATCTCTCCCTGTGCTATGCGGCTGCTTCCCACTAGCTATCTCTTTTACATTTGGTAGTGTATGTATGTTCATGCCATCTCACTTCGTCCCAGCTTCCCCTTCCCCTCCCTGTGTCCTCAAGTCCATTCTCTATGTCTGCATCTTTATTCCTGTCCTGCCCCTAGGTTCTTCAGAATCATTTTTTTTTTTTAGATTCCATATATGTGTGTTAAGTCTGCTCATTCTTAAGAGTGGGACACTGAAAAGCTGAGATTATAAATTGAGAGCGGGGTAAGGGGTTCTTCAACTGCTTCACCTGACCTAGCTGAGCTCTTCAGTTTCTTATCCAGTCTCTTTAGGACTTTCTTTCTGGCCTGGCAAGGAGTACTCTTCCATCTTACTGCTTGAAAGAAAAAAAACTTTGCTGCCAGAGCGTGCTCTTTTCTCCCGTTTTGCAGCTCCACACTCTTGCTTCTGTAATCCATTTGTGTTTGTCAAGACTATCCAAGTTATCCTTTTTAATATTGTTTCTGTCCCCAGTTTGCCTCCTTTCCTCTCTTTAAAATCTGCTCAAAAAGCAAGACCTCCAGGAGTTTTCCTTTGATTAGTTCCTCAGCAAACCACCAGCTATTACATGCTTCTTTTACAGAGCAACTTATTTTTTAACTGTAATTTAATTATATGCGTTTGTGTTCTCTACATGTGTATTCCATGCACCAAAAACCTTGTCTTGTATGGTGCTGTGTACCCAATGGGTGCTAAATAAAGGCTTGCGACTGCAACTGGAATTACTCTCAGTTAATTCTGCGTCCGTTTATGATAGACCTGTTTAGGCCAGACTTGGTGTGATAACAGTTTTTAGAAAATAATGCATAAACCCTCAGAAGAACAGTCATTCCTCCAGCTGAGTCCAGGGGCTTCGGCCACCTTTACTCCGACTATCGCTTAAGTGGGCGCACGGTGGGGAGCTCCTGGCATGATTTTTTTTTTTTAAAAAGCAATTCAAATTCAGACTCAGATCTGGAGAAGTTGAGAGTTTCTGTTTGAGAACTGCATCTGCAAAGCCGACGTGCCTCTTCCTGCTCGGGACTTTTCCCCCGCGTAGGGGAGATCAATCATCATGATTTCACCAAAACGGACTTCCGGCTGCGCGGGCGCAGTGCGCAGCCATGGAGCCGGCGGGACGTCCTGAGCCCGAGTCGAGCTGCGGCGCCAGCTGGTCCGAGGCCCGGGCTGGACGGGACGTGGTCCCCCACCCAACCGGTGAGTACTAATGGGGCGGGGGGGGGGGCGG
>NW_006793498.1:867109-869661 GCF_000442215.2 Lipotes vexillifer | reverse complement strand
AACGGGGGAGTACTAAGGGGGCGGGGGGGGGGGCGGTCAGGCGGGGAGGGCGGGGTCCGGCCGGGGCAGTCGGGGCCCAGGGCAGCTCCCTGGTCGCCGCCGCCTGGGGGCCCGCGAGCCCGCCTTCCGAGACAGCGCTGGGGTCTTGGCTCAGCAGCCCCTCGGCCCCTGGGCGTCCACCGCCGGCGGCCCTGCGCCCAGACCGCTGCCCAGGGCCTCTCGTAAGGGGAGGGTTTGCCTTCCGTTTACCGTTTACGGTTTACCGTTTACCACACCCACTGCTAATGGGACAGCGCATTGCTACAGTCCTACAACGCTAGGAATACAGCCAGCAAGGAAAACCGAAGGAAATGCCTGGGGGTTTACTTTCCCAGCGCGGTTCCACCCGCCCCTAAAACAATGCAGTCGGAGAAGTGCTGTGGGGAGGAAGGCTGGAGGGGTACCCCTCTTGAAGAGAAGTGGTCAGCTAGGTCTCAGGAAGCAGTTTGAGAAGTTTCCACAGAGAATGTAACGTTTTGGAACCATCCCCTCCTTTCCATGTAGTAGTTCAAGTCTGTGGCCCTCCCCTTACATCAGGCAACAGCCTTCTGGCTGGGCTCCTTCCCTGCATTTCATCAGATGTAGAGCGCTTACCCTGTGCAGGCTCAGCACCAGGTGTCGGGGATGCAGAGACAAGTTAGGCAGACCCTGCCCTAGAGAGTCTAATAGGCAACTCCTGTGTGACCTGCTAAGAACCGCAGAGTCACAAATGAGGGGCTCCTCCAACTCAACCTGGTGTTCAAGGAACATCCTATCTTAGTTTTAAAGAGAAAGAGTCACCCAGAGATACAAAGCTTGAAAAGGTGGTCCAGAAAGAGGTGAAGACTCGAAAAAAGGCACCAGCCACAAAACATCAGATGTGGCAACCACAGGCCAAGCAGTTGACTGTTTCATTTAGCTAGTGTGTATACAGAATGCAAGATGAGTTACTGGAGATGAGGTTACATCCTGACCTTTTCCCCAAACTCCAGACTTGTATAACCAACTTCATTAATGCCAGGAACGATCTCAAACTGAATATGTCCCAAAGAAGACTCCTGTTTGCCTGCACACACCCACACACTCCAAACCTGCTCAGCCTCTACCAGCCTTCCCCATTCCATTCACCTGGTTGCTCAGACCAAAACCCCAGTGCCACTCTTGGTGCCTCTCTTTCCTCCTTACCTCCCAACTAATGCATTAGTCAGACCAGTCAGTTCTCTCTTCAGAATATATCTCAAGCCTGGCCTCTTTTCACCACTTCCATCACTGCCATCCAAGCCACCATCATCTCAGGCCTGGACTATTGGTCCCCAGGCTTCCACTCTAGCCTCTCATACAGACAAGCCTGCACAGTAGCCAAAATGATCTTTAAAAAACAAAAAGTAAGTGTGATTCTCCTACTCAAAGCCCTCCAATAGTCTCTCATTACTTTCAGAATAATCTTACTGTGGCTACAGTGTACCCCATGTCCTGATCTGATCCAGCCCCTACCCATCTTGATGGCTCTGCTACCGCTCACTGCACTGTGAGTCCTCTAAGCCCCCACCATATTCAAATAACTGCTCAGATGTACCCTCCACAGCCTTGCCTGCCCATCCTGTTTAGGAGAGCCCTCCCCCACCCTCATTAATCTCTACCTCCTTCCCCTGCTCTGTTTTTCTTCATAGCACTTAACACGTCCTGAAATAATACTTGTTTGATGTCTCTGTACTACTAAAATGTAAGTTCCATGAGAGTTGAAATTCACATCTTATTCCCTGCTTTATTTCTAGTGCCTGAAACTCTACATTAAGTATATGTTCTCATTAAGTATATGTTGAAGGAATGAATGGGATTGTATGTAGCACTAAAGAGCTTGGCTTCTGATCTTTAGGTGATAGAGAAGGGTTTTTAGCAGGAGGGAAACATGGGCAAATGTGCATTTTAGATCACTCTGGCAGCAATGTGAAGAATGAAGTGGAGTCGTGACAGGGAAAGCAGAAGGAGGAAAATGAGATTATCAGAATGAACCAGGTAGAAGACAGTGAAGGCAGGGCAGTCCATTGTCCATGCTGCTGCCGGAACTCACTGTCAAGTGCACATGTGCGCACGCACGTACGTACACATGTGCCTACACACAGAGAGATCAGGTCATGGTACTTCCAGTGTTAATTAGGACTTGTTGGCTACAAATAGTACAAAATCAACTTGATGTCATTTAAGCAAAAGGGATGTTTGCTACTGGAAAGCAGGGAGACCACACTCACAGACCCCAGGAACATGGATGCTATAGCATTTATCAGAAAGAGCCAGGAAATAGGGCCTGTGAAGCTGTCATAAACTTTGACAGCACTCAGAATATCTGCTTTGTTCTCTCTCTTTGGTCCAGTTTTCCTGATAATCGGATAGAAGATGGTTACCCTCACAGCTTCTCAGTTTTTACATCTTCCTCAAGAAACCAGCCCAATCTGAACTAAAATCTTCTATTCTGAATTCTGTATATCTGGGAGATGGGCAGGTTGGTCCTCTGGGACTGTCAGCTGTGCCTAGGG
>NW_006793498.1:839525-867089 GCF_000442215.2 Lipotes vexillifer | reverse complement strand
GGAAAGAGTTACATAGTATAAACATACCTGCTGGGGCTTATCCCTGTGTATGATTATGAGTCAAATGGATACCCTAAGGAAGTCCACTGAACATCCTATTCCCTGGCTGCCTGCCACCCTTCCCTTACAACACAGACATCCTTATTCCTCTTTTCACGCTCTGAAGCTGTCCCCAGTAATGCCTTCTGGCTATCCCAAATATACATCCTGCCAAACTTCTCCGAAAGTTATGTCCAGTCACACCATCCAGAGACAATGTGATGAAGCCATTCATTTTCCAAGTCCATTACCAAGCCTCTAGGTAATATCTACTCCCCTTCTGTTTTGGTCAGTTCAGGTATGCAGTCACTGGACTCAGTAATAACGTCTACACATCTGATATACAGTGGCAGAACTAAAATAGTAAACTGCAATGAAAACTGTTGATCAAAGGAGAAATGAGGAAGGAATTTCCAAGCCAGCACCATAAATTGGTTGCCAGTCCAGAACATAGACCATACCCTATTGGAAGGGGATTGTAAATGGAAGTATAGGGTTAGTGATTCTCATTCTATCAGTTTCACTCATTTCTTTAGTGGTGGAACATGTTCCTTGGCCATCCTATCTGACTACCCCAGATTCAGTCCTCTGGGTGGATTGCCCTTGTCTGGTGAGCTTTAAGACCGTCTCTTGGAAGAGAAGCATTGGGAAGACACCCCTGCAGAAGCTGTGGCCTTAACAATTCCTTCCCAGGTGGAGCTGAGCCTGGAGATTGCTGGCGAGATTGCCACTGTTGGTTTGAATTAGTCGTAGTTCATGTATTCTTGGCTTATAATTTTTCTTCGGCTTCATTCTATAGAACCTTTCCTTGTTACCAGTTTCATTTTTGAGAATTCTCGTTGAGTCAGTCTCTGTGAGCCCTTAGGCCTGCTAGACCCAGTAGAAGGACCTTGGGGAGACCTACATATCTTCATTGTTCTTGGTCTCAACTACTGATGGAGACCAATGGACTCTTCCCAGCCCCCATGACACACCTGTCCCTCACTGTCTGAATCTATACAGTTCCTGAGTTCAGACAGTGAGGAATATCAAGTTATCCAAATGTATTTGGTCCATGAGTTTCAGATAATGTGTAGCAAACGTTCAGATGTGAGGGATGCCTGTCTGTGTAAAAGCCTATAATGTTACTCTCCCAACTACAGAGAGTTCTGTGATCCCCCAGTCTAGAAGAATAAACAAGTTAAAATAGCCAAGCTCTTTTAGGAAATTGTGATGATGGGGTGTTTTAGCAGGAAAAAACTCTTAGGTGGAGCCTGTGTGTCCACCTTGCGTTTCTGTCCATCAGCACTGGAAACTCCAGAGGACAGCAATGTTGCCACCACCTCTGTGTTCCCAAGTGCCAAGACCCTGCAGACTTGGGAGTGTAGCTCAGACAGGCAGAGTCCCCAGAGCAAGCACAGGGGACCACACTCAGGTATCAGTGGCCTGATAGCTCAGCCCGATGCAGTTCACCGGTCTGCAGGTGCAGCTCTGCACAGGAAAGGGTGACAAGGCAAAAATACCTAGCTCTTACACAAGGAGTGCTGCATAGCCTATCAAACATTATCATATTTTTTTATTAGGGAATTTTAGCACTAGTAATTTAACTGCCTGAAACTTTTTTTAGCCTATGCTTTACAAATTTTAATGTCCAGTTTGAGTGTTCTTTTAAATAAGAACACAGTTATTTAATCGAAGTAGATTTTGGGTCCAAGGTGGATAAAATTTGGGGATATTTTTTTCCCATTTTCATCCTAGGATGGAGACTTTGTGTGGTGAAATATTAAAATATATTCTAAAACATTGAAAATTGTAAAGTGTTGTATTGGTGGGGGAAGTGACAGATCAGTGGAACAAATAGAAGTATGTAGAACAAATCTATATGTAATAATTAAATATATGAAAAAATATTTTAAATCAGTGGCTAGCCATTATGAAAATAAGTTAGATCTCCATCTCATACTTTACAATAAAATAATTCCACGCTAATATTCTAATGTAAGAAGTAAAATTCTAGAGGAAAAGAAGAGGTGTCTTCTAAGTTATGTTTCCCCTACCCAAGAGTGAGAAATGATAAAGGATTGATATAATTTCATCAAACAAAACCTTTAAACATTCTGTATATCAGAGAACATTATAAACAAAGTTAAAAGGCCACATGTTTGACGAACAAAGAGTTAGTATCCTGGATACACCACAAGCTCTTATAAATCAGTAAGGAAGGAAGTAGTGAATAAACCAATAGAGAAATGGGCTAAGGACATCAGTGCCAGAGAAGAAATGCAAATGCCACCTTATGGTAGCTTAAATTCATAATTAGAGATTATGATCCACTTCTCTCTGCACTTTGTGTTCTTTCTTTCGACGCGGTCATCTAACCTTCTGTCCCAGCTGTACCTTTATAGTATGTTTTTAAATCAGGTAAACACCCTCTCATTTTTTTTTTGAAAGTGTTCTTTACTGCCCTTGCTCATTTGTTCTTCCAAATAATATTTTTTTCAAGTTCTTTAAAATAACCTTCTTGGGATTTAAGTTGAAATGGCATTAAATCTAAAACTTAGGTTGACTGAAGAAAACCACAACCTAAAAATTGCGAGTTATGTTTTATTTGGGGAGCTTACTGAAGACTGTGGCCTGGGAGACAGCCTCTCAGCTCTGAGGAACTGATCCAAAGAGGTAGCAGGGGAGAGGTCCATATCTGTGTGTCGGAAGAGGTAAGCGATGAGCCAGGATATATAGGAGTTTTTGCTGAAAACAAACATGTAGTCAAACATCAAACAATTACTGCTAATAACAAAAAACAGACATCTTAAGTTAATGATTTTAGTGCTTTTCTAAATATGGGAAGATACAAGAGTCTGGGCTTGTTGAAGTTATTCCTTAGAAATGCGTCGTAACTGTCTAGGGCCAGTATCCTGTTTTTCTCGCTCCTGAATTCCCCTCAGGACACACCATTGTTGGGGGGGGGCGGGGTTTGCTGCAGTGGCTGATGGCTTGTTGTCGGGCAACATTTTTTTGTCCGCACTTATCTGAGATAGAGTTGACAGCATTATAATGTCCAGCCTTCCTATTCAGGTGCACCGTATTTCTCTCCATGTTGAAATGGAGCTTAAAACACCTCTTTCATCATGTTATACCCCTGCTCAAAAAATCCTTCCTGGCAGCCTTTCACCATCTGTTTCTCAAATTATTTTCCAGCTTCCTTTGCATGAACTCTCCTCTTCAGCCTGGCTGGTTTTCTGTCTCCCAGTCAGACCTCTTGGTCTCTTATATATCTCTGCTTCTGTCTGCAACGTCCCTCCCACCCCAACCCCCCTTCCTCTCCATCTCAAGGTTGTACCAGCTCAAGGAAGTGTCCTTGACAGCACTCCATCCCACAAGGAGCACTTCCTCCTCTGTTCATAGCGTATATTGTATTTCCTACTCAGCAGTTACTTGTGCCACGTATTCTGTTATTTTATTTTCCAGAATACTGTTTGGTCTCCTTGTTTATTTTGTAAGTTTCTTGCAGGCAACAGTTCTGTCTCATGTTTTTTTATATCCTCTGCTGTGCCCTTCCGTACAGTAGCTACTCTCCACATATGGCTCTTGAGCATTGAAAATGTGGCTCGTCCAGTTGAGAGGTGCTGTAAGCACAAAATACACTGGGCTTCAAAGACTCAGTACAAAAGAATGAATTAATTGTTACCTTAATTAAATGTTGAGAGGGTCGTATTTTGGATATGTTTAGTTGAATAAAGCTTATTAAAATTAACTTCACCCATTTCCTTTGACTGTTTTAAATGAGGCTCCTAGAAATTCTTCATCTGCACCTGTGGCTCACATTATGTTTCTGCGGACAGCGCTGGTCTAGAGCTCTCAGCGCGGTGACTCTCGTACAAGAGGTGCTCCCAACTCGGTGGTGGTTTGAGATGAATGAAAAGCAGCAGTTCGCCCATTTCACCTGAGGAGTTTTGTCTCAGTCTCCCCCCTTTTTCTAGGTTGATGTGGAGCAGTAGGACTACTAATTTGTAGCCCTACTAATAAGCAGGACCCAAATCCAGGAAACAGATGTTAATTAAGGAAGAAAGTCATCTGAATGTGAAAGAAATGCTAGCTCCAAAGTGAGGTCTTCTGACATTGTGAGGTGCAAGATGTAATTTAAGAGAGACACCAAGAGACCTTACACTTTTAAGTAACAAAAAGAACTTTTAGGAAGCGCTTAAGTGGTTAACCTCATTTAAATTTAAACCTTTTGCCATTAAATGGTTAAATGAATTTTTGTTTCAAAATTAAAATTTGAAGATAAAATTGAAAGTGCTTTCTGCCACAGAAAACTAAATGAATAACAGGATGAGCATTGGAAAAGGCAAAGAAATGTTAAATGGATGCTTGTGGCCAAATTAATAGCAAACTAATAGGTTAGAGAAGATTGCCTCTCACCGATGCACCCAGTGGATATTGGGAACAGCTGGCTTTTTTCCCCGTCTCTTCCCTGTTCTTCCTAGCTCTCCTTAAGTTTCTTTCCTTTCTTTATTCCTCTCAAAAAAAAAAAACAAACTCCTGCCTTCATGTATCTTTCTCTCCTAATTTATTATAATGCTAGATTACAGCACATTTAAAGTATATTGCTCATTTACTTCTTTAATTCACCCCAAATTTATTTTCCCAAATTTATTTTTGAATATAGTATGATATAGGGATCTAAATTATTTTTTACAGGTAGTTAATCAGAGCATTATTTCTTGAATACACCATTGTTTTCCTGTTGATTTATAATGTCAGTAATTATTATTGAGAGCTTACTATGGGCAAGGCAATACTTTGAGAACTTTGTATTTAAATTCCTGCTTATGTTTCTTAAGTAAAGGTTTTCCTCACGTTTAGACATTTTAAATGAAACATTTTTTTCTTTTCTTTCATTAAGCCATTAAGAAAATACAAAGTTGCTTTTCTACTTGGGTCCCAATTTTTTTCTCCCTGGGAGTTGAGACTCTCTCATAAAACAAGTTCCCTGCCTTCTACTTGAAGATGGGTGGAGGAGTTGCAGACACCAAGAAATTCCACTTTTCCATTTCTCATCAGGGATGTTACTTTATAGGTGTCTTTCAGGTTGCAGAAAGGTTGCAAAAAAGGATATGCGCACTTTGCCCCAAAGACCTCGAGTGTAGTGTCCTGTACTTTGCACAGTCAGAGAATATAGCTGCTCATGAAAACTGTTTGGTAAGTTACTTGAAAACACATGAGTCCTTTTAGGGAAGGACATACCAAAATAGATAAATGTACTCTGGATACAACAAAGAATAACACTTTGGCTGCCCATGGTTTGGGCTTTTTTTTTTTTTTTAATGAAAACTTCTTTATTTCTTTATTTATTTTTTGGCTGTGTTGGGTCTTCGTTTCTGTGCGAGGGTTTTCTCTAGTTGCGGCGAGTGGGGGCCACTCTTCATCGCGGTGCATGGGCCCCTCACTATCGCAGCCTCTCTTGTTGTGGAGCACAGGCTCCAGACGCGCAGGCTCAGTAGTTGTGGCTCACGGGCCCAGTTGCTCCGCGGCATGTGGGATCCTCCCAGACCAGGGCTCGAACCCGTGTCCCCTGCGTCGGCAGGCAGACTCTCAACCACTGCGCCACCAGGGCTTTTAAGTGGGGATTTGGGGAGCATATTTTTCCCTTTTTAAAGTTTCAGATCTTAACACCTTATGATTACTTTCAGTTTTATTTATAACTGATCAAACACACAAAGAATTATGATGAAGAAGTTCCTTTAAAGATATTTTAATTATTTCAAATATAACAGATACCCATAGACACTTCACCCGGATTTATAAAATCATGATAGTATATGATATTTGCCTCAGCTTGATTTTTTTTTTTTAAAGAAAAAAAATCATAGATAGTTAAGGACTCTCTCTTCTCTCTGTTCCCTTCTCTCCACCCCTCCCCAGAGGTAATTGCCATCACAAATTCGGTGTTTCTTATTATTTTGTGTTTTTAATTTTATGCTCCCACCACGTTTAAGTATGTATAAACAAATATATTGTTTTACATGTTCTTGGACTTTATAGAATTTCTATCAGATTCTGTAGATTATTGAGATATATCCATGTTGATAAATGTAGTTCTCATCTTTAATTTTAAATGTTATAGTATTCCATTTTATGACTATAATCACCATTAAAGTATTCTGTGAATGAGCATTTATGGTTTTCCAGTTTTTTATGTGACTGCCCAGCTGTCATAAATATTCTTGTATAGGTCTCCTAATTCACGGGAGAATTTCTCTTGTCTAGGGCACTTAGAACTGCTGGACACAGGAAGGGAACATTTTGCACCTCACTAAATGTGCCAGATTGCTCTCCAAAGGGATCGTACCAAGTTTGACTTCCACTATTTCAGAGTTTGCTTCTCTTCGTCCTTGTCAACACTTGATTCTATGAGATTTATTTTATTTTTTGGTGTGATAGAAGTATGTTTAATTTTGAAAGAAATTGCTGAACTGTCCTCCACTGTGGCTGTACCATTTTATATTCCCACCTGCAGTGAATGAGAGTTCATGTTGTTCGTATTTTTTTTAATTTAATTTTATTTATTTATTTTTATACAGCAGGTTCTTATTAGTTATCTATTTTATACGTGTTAGTGTATATATGATGATGTTCATATTTTAATTTGTAATTCCCTGATGACATATGATGACATGTGGTGTTGAGCATCTTTTCATATACTTATTTGCCATTTGTATATCTTCTCTGGTGTTGTCTGTCCAGATCCTTTGTCCAATTTTTAATTGGGTTGTTATTGTTTAATTGGGTTTATTGGGTTGTCTTATAATTAACTTTTAGGAGCTCTCTATATCTTGGATACAAGTCCTTTATCAGATATATTTTACCAATATTTTCTCCTAATCTGTGGCTTTTCTTTTCATTCTCTTTACAGTGCCTCCCTGGATCTGTGGTTTGGTGTCTGTCATGATACTATGAGATTTTCATGTTTTCCTCTCTGATGGGTGTGAGATGGTCTCTCGTTATTTGTATTTGCAGTTCCTAGATTACTTAGTGAGCTTGCACCTCGTTTGCTGTGCTCCTGTGCGGTTCTTTTTTTCGATTCTGTGACTTGTGTTCATAGACTACACTTTACCTTTGAGATCTTAGTTTTGCTTATATGTATTTATTCACATATAAATAAATTCTAATGCTTTATTATATATGTTTGCTTTTAATTTTATTTATGGTGCTTTCTGTCATACAGAAGCTTGTAATGTAATTAACAGTCATCATTATTTTCCTTTATAATTTGTAGGATTTTTCCCCTAAGAAATTCTTTTCCGAACTAAGTTTCTATCTTTTTTCCAAAAAGTTTAAAAATTTTGCTTTTCTCATTTAGCTTCTTGATCCAACTGGAATTTATTTGGATTATAGTGTAAAGTAGGGACCTACTTTTAGTTTGTTTTTTATGCAATTAACCACCTTCCCCAGCACTATGATTGAAAAATCTATCCTTTTCTCACTGATTTGTAGTGATAATAATGATAACTGTTGTTACTATTTGGTGTTCACTGTGTAAGGTAATGTTCTGGGAGCTTAACCTAGGAGCTCTGGGAGATTAACAGGATTAACTGTTAATCCTCACAATTACCCTAAGAGGTAGGTATTATAATTACGCCCAAACTAAAGGTGGAACAACTGAGGCACAGAGAAATTAAATCACTTGCCCAAGGTCACAGGGCTGTAAGTGACTGAGCCGGGACTCTCACCCAGCTATCTAGTTTCAAACCCTCATGCTAATCCGTTGCTCTAACAGTATTGTCATATGTGCACAGATCTCTTTCTGGCTCTCCATTCTCTTCCGTTGGTCACTTGTGTATTCCTGAGCTGGTACAACACTCTTTTTTTTCTTTTAAACAAAACTCGCATTTTATTTAGGTTGAAATAAACTATACGAAATTGATTTTCTTCACCAAAAATAACAAGCAGTGTTTTCTGTATTATTCCTAGATAAACCACAAAACACTTATTTTTGTAGGTTTTCTAGGTTTTGCTTGTAAATCAAGATGAGGCAGTAGATACAGTCATGGAAAAAGAAGAAAACAGACAAATCAGTTGTCAGTATCCATGGCCTCTGACCCTGTCTTGACCATGAAACAGAAGTGTTCAACGTATATACCTGCCAAAAAGCTTATGAAGCTGTAGGCTCAGTCAGTAAAGGAATGTAAACGGCAACAACCAGATGTGGAACAACAATGGCAGGCTCTTCCATTCAAACTTTATAACTTGTTCCTTTAACTTCATTTGATAAATGAAATCCTTGTTTGGTGAGCTCACACGTTTCTCTTACAATCTGATAATTTTCTTAACTGTCCCTTACAGATTTTTAACAGCATACTGAAAACTCCTACTATTCAAAAGTCAGTCATGAGCTTCATTGTAATGTTTTATGAAACGTATTCCTTCCTCCCATACCTCCTCAAAATTTATTTCTTCAAAGAGCTGATAACTCAATATCTGACAGTTGGATCCACAGTGATGTTATGTCTAAAATGACTTAACTAATACAATTCCAAAGTGCCATTAGCAGAGATCACAGAGTGTAACATGGTACTCTCAATGCTATCTTTTGGAAGAACAGTTAGGTCTCCAAAGCATGGGAGTTCAAACAGGCCATTTAAACAGGCAGATTATCAGTGACTAATGAGCTGGTACAGCACCCTTAATTACTATGATTTTAAGATAAACCCTGGCTTTTTTTTTTTTTTTTGCGGTACGCGGGCCTCTCACTGTTGGGGCCTCTCCCGCTGGGGAGCACAGGCTCCGGATGCGCAGGCTTAGCGGCCATGGCTCACAGGCTCAGCCGCTCCGCGGCATGTGGGATACTCTCGGACCGGGGCACAATCCTGTGTCCCCTGCATCGGCAGGCGGACTCTCAACCACTGCGCCACCAGGGAAGCCCAGGTCTTCTTTTATGAATTTCAAAAATGTCCAACAATTTTTTTTTCTATAGAGGTCTAGAACTTTGGGTTAGGCCTTTTCCTGGGTTTGTTTTTTGTTTGTCTGTCTTGTTAATACATTTTTTTAATCTTTTTTTTAAATTTATTTATTTTTGGCTGCGTTGAGTCTTCATTGCTGCACGTGGACTTTCTCTAGTTGTGGCTCTAGGCGCACGGGCTTCAGTAGTTGTGGCACACGGGCTCAGCAGTTGTGGCTCTTGGGCTCTAGAGCGCAGGCTCAGTAGCTGTGGCGCATAGGCTTAGTTGCTCCGTGGCATGTGGGATCCTCCCGGACCAGGGCTCGAACCCGTGTCCCCCACATTGGCAGGTGGACTCCCAACCACTGCGCCACCAGGGAAGTCCCTGTTAATACATTTTTAAAGTGAGCTATTATTGGTATACACAAACACTGTCAATTTTTATTTATTTTTTATCTCATCCAACAGTCTTGCCAAACTCTCAAATCTAAAAGTCAGATTCACCTGGATATTTTATTTGGACGATCCTCATCTTTAAATAAAGATGACTTTTTTTCCTTTGACTTTTTGGGCCTCTTAATTTCTTTTTCTTGTTGTACTGCATTTTTCTAGAACATTGTGTTATAGTGGTGATTAAAAGCATTTTAGTGAGCCTTGTCTTGTTTCTTATATTACTGGGATGCTTCTAGGTTTTATCATTAAATTTGTGCATACTTTAGCTTTTTAATACTTTTACTTTATTAAAATTAGGAAGTTTCCTTTTATTTCTAGCTTGCTACAAGTTAAAGTATTGAATATTATGAAATGCTTTTTTCTGCATCTATTGTAATGATCTTCTGGCTTCTTTCACTCTCTTTCTCTGGCCATGCACAATGCTAGATGCTTTTTTTTTTTAATTAATTTATTTTTGGCTGTGGTGGGTCTTCATTGCTGCGTTCGGGCTTTCTGTAGTTGCAGCGAGCGGGAGCTACTCTTCGTTGCGGAGCGCAGGCTTCTCATTGCGGTGACTTCTCTTGTTGCAGAGCACAGGCTCTAGACACGCGGGCTTCAGCAGTTGTGGCTCTCGGGCTTAGTTGCTCTGCGGCATGTGGGATCTTCCCGGACCAGGGCTTGAACATGTGTCCCCTGCATTGGCAGGCGGATTCTTAACCACTGCGCCACCAGGGAAGTCCGATGCTTTATTTTTTTATATACACAAATTTTTTAATCTCAAACTTACAGAAAAGTTTCACATACAGTACAAAGTACCTTTCTTGTTGGAACTGATGAAAGAAATATTCACATATTGAGATATAGGGAAGTCATTCTGGCTTATACATGAGTTAACTTGAATTTTATGCTAACTAAAATAGACTGTGTCCTACCAAATATACACTGTACATCTGCTTTAATTATTAGAGAAAAGGACACATTGACCAGAAGTAAAGAATGTCCATGTTAAAAATAAAGATTACATGCCCCTCCTCCTGTGGTCTTGCTGGTATTCCTTTGATGATAAGACTCCCTTCCCAGGTTCCAAGGCCATACTGACTTACTGTGTACATGCTAGTCTTTTTTTTTTTTTTTTTTTAACCTTGAAGAAATGTAAACCTGACTCGTTTATTGCTTTTTGTTCTGACAAGATATAAAACTGTGCTGGAAACAATGCTTCTCCAGAGCAGTTTCTCAGAGTAATCTGGGAAGTGGGCTTCCAGGGTAGTCCTGTTTGGCTCACATAAAACTTTTCTATTCTTATTATAGACTGTTTAGTGATTATTTTCGTTTATGGAACCATTTGAAATTAATTTGAGACATGATGCGTTATCTTTCCTGAATACTTCAGTTATGTATTTTATACAAAGGACATTCACATAATCACAATGTAACCATTAAAATCAGGAATTTAACATTAATATATTACTACGATCTAATCCTCAAACCACCCAGGTTTCAGGTTCAAGTGTCCTAATAACTTTATAACAAAAGATTCTGATTAACAGGTTACATTTGGTTTTCATGTCTCAAATTTTCTCCTTTAATCTGTTAGTGATAAATTATGTGCTTGTTTATTTTCTGCTGTTAAACCATTCGGAGATTAACACTATTTGATTGTGATGTTTTGTTCTAATATACTGTTAATGTTAATTTGCTATTTTTAGTTAACGTTGTCAGTATAATTTACATTAAAAAAACACCCATTTTGGGCTTCCCTGGTGGCGCAGTGGTTGAGAGTCCGCTTGCCAATGGATGCATGGGACACGGGTTCGTGCCCCATTCCGGGAAGATCCCACACGCCGCGGAGCGGCTGGGTCCGTGAGCCATGGCCGCTGAGCCTGCGCGTCCGGAGCCTGTGCTCCGCAACGGGAGAGGCCACAGCAGTGAGAGGCCCGCGTACCCAAAAAAAAAAAAAAAAAAAAAAAGCACCCATTTTAAGTGTACAGTTCAGAGAGTATTAAGTCATGTATTTACCAACGTAACCACCACCACCATCAAGATGTAGAACATTTCCATTACCCCAGAAGGTTCCCTCATGCCTCCTTGCAGCCACTTCCTCCCCACCCCTGCTTCTGTAGCTTGAGCCTGTCTTTCTCATCTCACATGAAAGGAATCCTACAGTATGTATTCTGTGTGTCTGGCTTCTTTTGCTCATTACAGTATTTGGAGATTCATCCATGTTGTTTCTTGTATGTGTATTTTGTTCCTTTTTATTTCTGCACAGTATTTCATTGTATGGTTCTATCACAATTTGTTTATCCACTTGCCTGTTGATAGACATATTATTAATTCCAGTTTGAAGATACTAGGATAAATCTGTGAAGATCTGAATATGTGTCTTCATGTGGACATACACTTTTTTTGTGTTATAGTCACTAGTTAATTTTTTTAGATTCCACATATAAGGGATAACATGCAGTATCTGTCTTTCTCTGTCTGACTTATTTCACCAAGCATAATACCCTCCGCATCCATCCATGTTGTTGCAAATGGCAAACTTTAATTCTTTTTTATGGCTGAATAGTATTCCATTGTATGTATGTGTATATGTGTGTATATATACATATATATATATATATATGTATATATGTATATATACACACACACACTACATCTTCTTTATCCATTCATCTGTTGATGAACACTTAGGTTGCTTCCATACCTTGGCTACTGTAAATAATGCTACTATGAACACTGAGGTGCATATATCTTTTGGAATTCGTGTTTTCGTTTTCTTTGGATATATACCCAGCAGTGGAATCGCTGGATCACATGGTAGCTCTATTTTTAGTTTTTTGAGGAACTCCATACTGTTCTCCACAGTGGCTGCACCAGTTTACATTCCCAGCATCAGTGCAGGAGGGTTCCCTTCTCTCCACACTCTCAACAACATTTGTTTGTGGTCTTTTTTGACGATGGCCATTCTGACAGGTGTGAGGTGATATCTCTTTATGGTTTTCATTTGCATTTCTCTGATGATTAGTGATGTTGGGCATATTCTCATGTGCCTGTTGGCCATCTTATGTCTTCTTTGGAAAAATGTCCATTCAGGTCTTCTGCCCATTTTTTAATCAGGTTGTTTTTTGATGGTGAGTTGTATGAGCTGTTTGTATATTTTGGATATTAACCCCTTACCGGTCATATCGTTTGCAAATATTTTCTCCCATTCAGTAGGTTGTCGTTTTGTTTTTCCAATGGTTTGTTGATGCAGAAGCTTTTAAGTTTAATTAGGTCCCAGTTGTTTATTTTTGCTTATGTTTTCCTTGCCTTTGGAGATAAATCCAAAAAAAAATTGGTACGATTTATGTCAGTGTTCTGCCTATGTTTTCTTCTAGGAGTTTTATGGTGTCCTGTCTTACACTTAGGTCTTCAATCCATTTTGAGTTTATTTTTGTATGTGATGTGAGAAGATGTTCTATTTTCATTTTTTAACATGTAGCTCTCCAGTTTTCCCAGCACTACTTATTGAAGAGACTGTCTTTTCTCCATTGTATACTGTTGCCTTCTTTAAATGTGGACAATAATGCTTTTATTTCTTGAGTGAATACCTACAAGAGGAATGCTGGGTCAAAAAGTAAGTGTATGTTTAACTTTAAAGGTAATTGCATCATTTTACACTTCCTACAACAATGTGTAGGAGTTTCATTTGCTCCACACCCTCATTGGCACTTGGTATTTTCAGTCTTTGTAATTCTAACCAGTCTAGTGAGTGTGTATTGGTATCTCATTGTGGCTTTGATTTGTCCGAGGGTTAATGATTTTGAGCATCTTTTCACGTGCTTATTCACCATTTGTAACTCTCCTTCTCTGAAGAGTCTGTCCAGGTTTTTTGCCCATTTTTAACTGAATTATTTGTCTCACTGAGTGGCAAGAGTTTTCCCTATATTCTCGATAAAATTTTTTTGTCAGATACATGAAATGTGAATATTTTCTCCCAATTTCTGGCTTGCCTTTTTGTTTTCTTAGCAATGTCTTTCAAAGAGCAAAAAGTTTTAATTTTGGTGAATTCCAACTTAATAAATTTTTCTTTATAGTTTCTGCTTTTTATAAGAAATCTTTGCCTGTGCCAGTGTCAACAATTTTTTATCTTATGTTTTTCACGCCCTTTATTATTTAAGTGTATGTGTAATGTTGATCTTTCATTCAGAGGTAGTTTGGATTCTTTTGGTTTCAAGAAACTTTTAGAAGCGCGAGCCAACCTAAATATAAAAGGGGCTTTGCAATAAGTTGCAGGGGCATTTTTTGGCTCCTGAAGACAGGCACACAGGTGGGTATAAGAAACAGGAGCTGGGAAGCCATCAGGAACCCAGGATGTCCTCTCTAGCCCTCGTTTTTGTTTTCCTCTCTTCGTTGACTGACTTGCTCTGACCATGTGGCTCAGAGCCTGTTTTAGTCCCCTAGGATAGGGACTTTGACTGGCCCAGCTTGGGGTCAGGGCCCCGACCATGTCCAGTTAGCCACTGGGGGTCAGGGTTATGCAGTATAAAATATGTCTGGGGATCAGGACAACTCCCAAAGAAAAGCAGGGTGACTTGAGATCTGCTCACACACGCCAAAAGGTGGTCACTGTTCTACGCGCAAACCATCTTCCACTCCTGGTGAGTACTTTTTGGTACCAGTTTCTGACTTGCAGCTTTCAACATTACTTTGTGCATACTCTGGGTTTTTTCTTTTCCCAATCTGCAGCTGTATTCCTCAGCGCTTGTGGAATGTGAGGATCATGATCCGTTCAATAATGATAGAAATTTTGATGTGGAATCAGTAAAGAAAGAAGTCAGGAGAGGAAGGAAGTTGGTAAGTATAAATGATTCTGTTACTTAGATGAATAGACCCTTGGTGATGCTTTCAAAAGAAAGTCTATTTGATTGATAAACCAGGGGATAGAGATGCAACGTGGAGAGCTGAAAGAAGTAGGACCTATATTAGAAACTTAGATTCAGTTGAATATTTTAATATTTTAAAATAAACTACAATATGCTTCATCGGCAAAGTAGATATGAGTTAGAATGCTTTGGCTATAAGTAGAAGGAACAAACTGCCTTTAAAAAAAAAAAGGGGGATGCTTATTTTCTTAACTTAGCCAGAGGAAAAACTGACTTCGGGGTTGGTTGATTCAGTGGCTCAATGATGTCATCAAGGGCCCATCATCCTTTCCGCCCTCCTGTCCACGACATCAGCTGGTCCCTTTGTGATCATAGGGTGGCCACAGGCAGCAGCTGAAGCATCAGGCTTTCTTGCTCCTATCACAAGAGACAGTTCATCCCCAAGCATGGATTAAGAGCCCTTCTGAAAGTTTAATTAGGCCACACTCCTCTTTCTGCACCGATTGCTAGAGGCGACCATAACTAATCAGGATCTACCCTCGGAGCTGGGGTCAGCTCCCCCTGGGAAGGAAGAATGCTGAGCAGTTGCTCTACTGGGTCTGCTGTAGTAGACTCCCTCCGTGACAGGCCCTTCGCAGCTTAATCAGCGGTACAGCAAGCGTGAGTGCTAACACCCTAACCACCACCAAAATCCAGTCAGGTTAGTGACCTGGAACAAACATTTTTTTAGTCCTTGCAAGATGTCAGCATATACATGGGCAATTTCCACATCACCTGATGTGCTTTGAGAAACGTCAGCACGGGCAGCTCAGTGAGCAGGCAAATCAGCACAGTTGGGGCTCAGGAAGCCGTCCTAGTTGGGAATGTGGGGGGGAATGAGGATGGGGAATGGGGAAATTCAGAGAGAGGGAACAGGGTATGCAAAAGCGTGGAAGGCAAGAAAGAAGATGCGGCACATTCATGAAACCATAAGCATAGGACTGTCCCTGGCATTCTCTTCACTGACCTCATGGAATTCCACAGGATGTACAGGAAGGCATGAAGCCATTCCTTGCCCTTAGATAATGAGTTGACACTGTTTTTCACTGTGATAGCGAATGCTGCAGAAAACATCTTTGTGCATTATCCTCGTGTGCTGGTTTGATTGGTGCTATACAGCACATTCCTAGAAGTGGAACAGCTGAGTCAAAGAGAATTCCCTTTAAAATCTTTGAAACATGCTGACAAACTATCCCCCAGAAAGACTGTACCACTTTATGCTTCTGTACATAGTGGATGAAAGAGCACTTCTCCCAGCCCTTGACGAAAATGAACATCTCAAACCTCGTTAATTTTTGCCAGCCTCAAAAAGTTTTACCTTGTGTTTCCCTGATCACTGGAGAGGTTGTACATTACCCCTCTTTAGTAATCATCCCAATCCTCCTGGCTCACCCAGCTCCAGCAGCTCTTCAGTGATCCCTGGCCACGGTCCAGCACAGCAGTCACTCCCTTGCAAACCCCCTGGACACCCTCCTTACTCACTGAGCAAAGCCCCAGCCTGGGGAAGTGTGTCTGTCTGATGTCTGCAGGAGCTGAGTAGCGCTGGCAGTTGAGCAGTTAACCGGAGAAAAACCCACAGATGTTTTGACTGATCTTAGATTTATGGCCATAAACCTCAAACAGACAATCAGCACTTCATCCTCCACCCTCCACATTTACTCTTTCATATCCTATCATCTCTCTTTAAAACCTTTGCTCCACCCCAACTTCTCCTTGCCAAGTTGATGACTATCCCTGATTTTTTTTTTTTTTTGGATAGACTTTCTTTTTTAGAGCAGTTTTAGGTTCACAGGAAAACTGAGGGGATGGTACAGAGAGTTCCTGTATTCCCCCTGCCCCTACACGTTCACAGTCTCCCCTTTATCAATACCCTCCACTAGAGGGGACATTTGTTACAACTGATGAACCACATTGACACATCAGAAACACCCAAAGGCCATAGTTTACCTTAGGGTTCACTCCTGGTGTTGTACATTTCTTTGCCAGATTCTTACCGAGAAAATGGAAGCGACTAGACAGGAACCCCTACTGTCCAAACCACTGCCCACCAGCCTGTCCCCAGACTCTCAGACCTCCGTCCTGTCAAAGCCAACCCTGCACATGGGCTTTGGAGCCGTCCTCCTTCCCTCCTTAAGGACTAGGTTCTTGCATTTTCCTCTACCCCCTCACATCAGTATCCCTTCTTTCTAATTGATTATTCTTGTCAGCATATAAACATGATCAAGTGATCATGTCATCTTTAAAAAAAACCAAAACTCTCCCTTATACACAAAGAGCTGGTCATTTACAGTGTCACTTGTCTGACCTTAGTTGACCTGTCAGCAGTATCATCACACAGTGGTCCCTGCCCTGCATCTTGAAGCAGTTCCTTCTTTTGACTTCCTGGACATATGCTGCTATATGTCTTTTACCTTTCTGGCTGCTGCTTCTCAGGTGCCTTGGCTGTTTTTCCTCCTCTGCTCAACCTCTACAGTTTGGAGTGCCCAAGGCTCTTTCCTGGGCTCCTTCCTCAATCTGAACATCCTTCCTACATGACCTCATCCAGTTCCCATGGCTTCAATACCATTCTTATGCCGGGACTCTTATCTCCAGCCCCGATGGCCAACCTGACATACCTACCTGGATAGGTAATAGCCTCTCATGTTAAACTGGCCGGAAAAGAATAGTTCCATCCCTTACACACTCATACACACGATCCATCCAAACCTGCTCACTTCTCAGTAAACAGCAGATCATTTGTCCGCCATCATCCCCGTTTGTATTCTCTTCCCATTTTTCTGTGGGCTATCAGAGTCTTACCCTTTATCTACTGTGCAGCAAACAGTCTTTTCCCTTTTTTTAAATGGTATCTACCACCTTAAAAGTCGAGCTTAAATTTTTTATATAGTCAAATCTGTCAGTCTTTTTCAGGGTGTCTCCTGCCTTGCTTAGAAAGCCTTAATACTGTCCTTTTTTTCTTTCTCTTATATTTTCTCATTTATTGCAGCTTTTTGAAAATACTTACTTTTTATATAGTCAAAGCTTTAATGCACGTGGAGTTTATTTGGGAATATCTTGTGAGGTAGGGATCTAACTTTCTTTCCTATACATAGTCAGATGGCCCCCCAACATTAAATGATCATTCTTTGTGCTCTGACTTCAAATTCTGCCTTTTGCACCATCTAATTTCTCACCCACAATTAAATTTCCTTTTTTTATATAGTTGCTTGTGCTGACCTTGGGATACTGTGTGAGCTGTCACCTCCTGTTTTGCTAGGTGGTTTCATTGTGCGCCCACGTCATTCAGCCAGAGCACGCTATAAACCAGCTGTGGTCATGGCTCAGATCCCCCAACAGCTTTCTGTGGCCACGTACTCTCCTCCTGGCCATCTCTACGCCACCTTCCTAGCAGACCAACAGACTGATACATAAAAGCAAGAGATCAAATGAATTGAGCTAAGAAAAAAACTTACTCCTCAGGGGCTTTGGTTTTGTTTTTGTTTCCTTTTACATTTTTGGCCTTTCTACGTAGATGCCAAAGAGATTTCACTTCCTTTCTCTCACGTCTCCTCAGTAGTGCCTCTGTAAGATAGGCACTGTGATCCCCAGGGATCGGGTCTAAGAGAGGGGAAGGGACTGGCTCGAGATCACACAGCTGTTAGTGGCACTGCCAGGAGCTGAGCTTGGCCACAGGCTCAGTGTCCCCAACAGAACCTCTTGCCTAGAGCTGGATAGTGTTGCCAACCCTGCTTTTCAGAAATCTCTTTTAAAAAGAGAGGAGAGGGGTTTTTTGGGAAACAGAAAGGGTTTTCTGCTTTTAATCAGATCATTGCAAAACATTCCAGTTAGTTGAGGTTTTGCTGAAATGTCAAAATGAGCAGCTAAATGTCAGGACCCAGTGTTTGTAGCTGAGGGCATTAGGGCTGCCAACTTAAAAATAATATTTGATGACATCTTTAACTTTAAATTTTAACAAAGATTCTGAAAAATCAGGTGCTTACTCAGTAAAATCTGTTCTTCTGTAGAAATGCACATTTTGTGGGAAAGCAGGAGCCACCGTGGGATGTGATTTAAAATCCTGTCTCAAGAATTACCACTTTTTCTGTGCCAAGAGTGATAACGCAGTTCTACAAGTTGGTGGACCTAAAGGAACTTACAGGTATTTAATAAAACAGTTTTAAAGCCACGTTTGGGGGATTGGAATAAGGACAAGGAGACTTTTTAAAGCTAATTTTATGCAAATGATTTCCAAGTAAGAATGTGGTTTGGGAGATGCCCAGCTGGGAACCTAACTTGAAAGTACCTTCCCTAAGTGTCATAGGAAGAAAAGAAGCAGGGTTGGTTTTGTTTTGGGTTTTACTCTCCCTGCATCCTTTCTTTCCTCAGAGAAAGCACTGGTTGACATGGTAGCACAAGTAACCTAACAGGTGGCCACGAGGCTGGGAACCAGTTCACACTCGCTCTTTTCTGTAAACAGGAAAGGAGCCTGACTTGTTAGTTCTAGGTCCATGCTTTACCCATCTTGTCTCCAAATGAATGTATTTTCCCATCACTGTTACCACCCTCTTAACTATAAATAGCCTCTAAAAATGATAAAGAAACTATGCAGCAAATACAGTTATCAGTCATTAAGTCCTTGAAGAAACTTAGACCTTGTGTTGCCTTTGGCTTTGAAATCTTGCTCCTTGTTTTTCAGTAATTCTTTAATGTTAACTTTGATCCAGTAAGGCATATTTCAAGTCCAAAACAAGTATATTTGTTTTATCCAGGAAGAAACGTGGTCTTCCTTCTGATGAAAGAAGTCAGTTCAGTTAAGTCATTATACAGTTTAGTCAGAAGAAATCAGTAACCCAGTTTTTAATTGATTCAGGTCATGTTCAGCGAACTCTTTTTTGTACGTAGATGCAGTCTAGAATATGTCATATAAAGGTGAAGGAAATAACAGTCAAAAGGTTAGGTTTGACCTTTTTAAAGTTATGAGATGGAATAAAACAGAGAATGATGGTCTAATGTTGACGAGCCAGGCAGACACTTCTCACTTCTTTGGGGCATATGAATAGATTCTGATTGAACTGGACATTTTAAATTTCAGTGAAACATATACATTTTTTTCAGGCATAGTATCTGAATAATAGGATTAGTGTTATGAGAGAATTATTTTTATTTATTTATTTTTTTAATCGAAGTAGTTGATTTACAGTGTTGTGTTAGTTTCAGGTGTACAGCAAAGTGATTCACTTATACCCATGCATATATATATATATATTCTTTTCCCTTTATAGGTTATTACAAAATATTGGGTATAGTTCCCTGTGCTATACAGTAGGTCCTTGTTGGTTACCTATTTTACTGATATATATATAGTAGTATGTATATGTTAATCCCAAACTCCGAATTTATCCCTCGCAGAGGATTATTTTTAACATGATTTTTGTAAGATCTGTTACATTCCTAAATGATACTTTAAAATTCCATATGGAGGGTAGATTTTTTTCCGCCTGTGGGCATATATCCCCAATTTTATCAGTGTGTTCCAGAACTATTTTATTTTATGACTTTATCTTTTAACCACTTACTTTATGCCAGGAATACTTCAAAGTACTTTACACATGTTATTTCGTTTAATATTCTAATAGCCCAGTAAGGTAGGTACTATTATCCCCATTTTAAAGATGAGGAAACTGAGGCCCTGACAGTAATTTGTACCCAGGCCACACATTTGGTAAGAGGCAGAGCTGGGCTTCAGGGCTCCAGAGTCTTTGCTCTTTGACACCATATCCTCTTTAAGCTTAGCAGCCATATATCCTAAAATGTGGGCAAGCCTAACATTCAAAGAAGTTTGTTAAATAATTTAAAATCTGATTTTACGCAGGTATTTTCTTGCTTGAGACTAGACAGGAAATGTGTAAATATGTTAATTTTATATTCTTTTTATATTTGATTTGCTGAGAAACTCATGAATTGAAATATTCTGTTTCACTTTTAGCATTTACCTTCCCAAAGAGCTTATTTTATTATGACTTCTCCAAAGACCTAAAACACCCACTAGAAAGACTATTATTAGCAGAGCTACAAGGTCAAACAAAAAGGAGTCAAGTTCCTGCTATACCTTAAAGTCTGAAAAAATACTGATCATATATTAGTAGAACCAATGAATAGAGACTCATAAAATAATCTCCTTTGTCATAGTTTTATCAAGTGTCAGGTGAACTTTTATTCATTTTTAAATTGAATTTAAACATTCAGAGTGGCTGTCATGCACGAGATTCCTTGTTAGGTATAGTGAGAATATAAAGAGAAACAAGACGTGAACTAAAACTATCACCTCACAGGAGGACCAGAAGGTCAAACCTAGTAGGAGCACGTGGCCTGATGGGAGCAGGAGGGGATTTACATGAAACTGGCTTGGACTTCAGTTGATAATTGTTGAAAACGGGTGATGGGTTGGGGGCATGGGAGTTCATCACATCTCCTCCACTTTTATATATGGTTGAAAAAAAAAATTAAGTACCTGGCAAACAAAAGTGCTGAGAAACCAGAATCTGAAGGGCGAGGAGATTAATATTGATTGGGGGTGGGCGGGTGGGGTGCTGGGAGGACTTCGTGGAGGAGGCGGGAACTGATGTACGACAGGAAGAGTTCATACATTCCCCTAGGTGAGGGGGATCCTGCATCATGAGGGTCAGCACCATAAGGAAGGGAACTGGGGGCTGCGGAAGAAGAAAGGCTGGAGAGAAAACAGGGCCTGAGCAGCTCCTTCAGGTTTACTCACTGCACTTCTTTACTCTAGCTGCTCTGCTTCTTCCTTCTCTTCTAGGGCACTGATTAGTTCTAAGCTCATGCAGTTCAAATATAAGATCTGGGGGAGATGCCTGTTGAGTTAGAAAACTACTTTCTCGTCAGATAATGCATGCAATTTTGTGCTTATTGTTGAAAGTCAGCAGAACTTTGTGTAGTCAGATGAAAACTTGAGTCTTAGCTGTTGGATCTCTTAAGTATTTTCTTTATACAGTAAAATCTCACGGACCACTGTATATGAACAAGTATTGTTCAAAATATGTAGTCAGCACTCACCCCTGCAGAGAGCACGCTGACCTGTCCAAGGTTCAAGGGCACAGGGGACGCTGGCACAGGGTCCATCTACACTTGATGTCTGTCAGTAACTACACAGGCTTGAACAGCAATTTTGTTTTTAACAAATAAATATTTAAGGTTAAGCCCGCATGAAAAACAGATTAGTTCCCTTTTAAATTACAGTGCAATAGGCATAATATTTGAAAAGTGTAAATACAATTATTTGACTCTTTGAAATTTCATGTTTTCAGAGTATGGTGCCAACAACATGCTGACCTTCAAAATGGTAAGTCTACAAAATTTAGTGTTGTGGGTTTAAAGAAAGGTAAACCTTCGGTAAGACATGGAATAATCTGATTTACTGGCCTCATTTTAACTTAAATACAAATTTTTGAGTCAAAATGTTACATACTTTTAAAATTGTCAGTCCCTGTGCAGTGTGCAGTATAATGAACTAAACTTTTCTTCGTGAACTAGACCTACTCTCAGTGAAGCCTTTGTCTGGTGTCTCCCATTCTCACTATAGTCAGCGGACTGAACCAAAACATGGTAAGAAGCTTTGACTTTTGTGACTACTTGTCTTCTGAGAAGACTATCAGAATTTTCAGTAGATAAAACTGATAAAGTGCTGTATGTTCCCTGAATGCAATTCTCCTAAGAATGAATGATTAGCCTTTCCGTTCTGAGGAAAATTGGGTCCTGGCTACCTGGGGTCACCTGACCTTTGTGTACTGCTGGAAGAGCAGTCTTGCCAACACAAGATGTGGAATGCTCTGTGGACAGGAGTCGGCCCTCTTTGGAAAAGGCTTATTAGTTCCCTGTCATGCCAGCTGCATTTTGTGGTGGTAAGCAACGCTCCCTAAACAATAGCGTCACCCTTCAGCCATTCCCCTTGCAACTTATCAGAAATACTATCAAAAACATTGCTGTCAGTCAGTCTTTACTGACAGGGAAAGACGACAATAATGTATTCGTTTTAAAAAGCAGATTATAACACTGTAACGAATCCTCTCCCCAGAGGAAACCATCGTTGTTTCTTTTGTATTCTTCCAAAACTGTTCTGTGTATAGAAACATACCTACTACTATACTTTGCTTTTTCACTTAGTATATCTGAGAAATTCTTCTCTATCAGTGAGTATAAGTAGATCTTGCCTCATTTTTAAAAGGCTTCATAGTATTCCACTGTGTATATTATTCAGCTGTATAGCTGAACCACAGTTGAACTAGTCTCTGCGTGACTGACATGTAAGTTATTTCCAGCTTTTTTCTATCACATTTAATACTGTAGCTAACATGTTTCTCCACTCATCTTTGTGCCTTTATGTAACAATACTATTAGAAAGACTTCCTGTAAGTAGATTGCTGGGTCAAAGAATACAAACAATGAAACTTTGGGTAACTGTTGGCTAATTACCTTCTAAAGAGGCCGCACCAGCAGTACACATTGACCCAAATCCTTGCAGACATTATATATTATACATCTTAATCTGATCAATGAAAAATTCTGTTTTACTTTGCATATCTTTACTTATGGGTGAAACAGTATATTCCCCTATCTTTTGATCAATTATATTTGTTTCCCTGTGATCCAATTTATTTTTCTGTTTAATGAACCCTCTCTCCAGTTACCCATTTGCCTATTTTTCTACCCAACTGCCTTTTTCGTATTGATTTATAAGGGCTTTTTATATTTTAAAAATTGGCCTTTTGTTTTTTTTTTTTTTTGCAAACATTTAATCTAAGTTTGACATATCTTTTGACTTTGTTATAACCTTTGGCATATAAGTGTTGTACATTTTCTGTAGTCCAGCATCAGTCTTTTCCTTTATGGATTCCAGTATCTACATAATTTATACTTTTCTGCTTACTTTTCAGGAGTGAAAAGTAAAAGGGGGAGGAAAAAACATCTCTCAACAGGCAATCCTGTACAGGTGATTTGAATTAATTTCATTATAGCTTTAAGTTTCTCCATACAATGTCTTTTTTTAACCTTCTGAATTTCAGGTGACACAATGATAGATGATGATGAATATTGAGAAGTTGGATGTGTCTTGGGTATCCAAGCATATAACCTCCAGGAGGTGACTGTCCCCTGGCTCCTGTAACACACCCCTGGGTACCAAATCAGTGAGAGGATCTGAGCCCACAGGGTGTTTATGGTCTTAAAACAGGCATAGGTGCAGTGGAACATCCTTACCTAGCCAAGTATTTCCCAGCTGCAGGATCCACATTTGACCTAATTTGTGATTCATAATTTTCTGGATTCCTATTCTGTGTAAAGCATATGAAAATGTTTGGGGATTTGCAACAGCTCATGTAACCTTAATATGAGCCAGCAACCTCTCACCCTATTTATACAAGAGGTGCTTGTTACACCTGTTAATGTTTTGTTAGACGAAAACAAAACTACATTTGATGTTTACATCTACATATGAACATGGAACATGATTTTCACCATAAGCATATCACTGAATTTGGTTTTCATTTTATGCAATACAGTAAGTCCCCTACATTACAAACCTTCAAGTTGCGAACTTTCCAAGATGCAAACGTGCATTCACACGTCTAATCACATTCATGTGTCTGGAGTACATTGTCACACGCGTGCATCCCCTACAAGTTGTGCTTTTACTCTACAGTGCTGTATACAGCAGTACAGTAATTTTATTTCAAGCACAGGACCCGAAAGTCGAACAGCACACGAAGACTGCAGCAGCTGTTAAGAATGCAACCCAGTGCTCCCATGCCATCTATGACAAGAAAAAAAGAGCTACTACCCAGACATCAAGGGATTGTTTTGTCAAGAGGGTAGATAGAACTGAATCCAGCAAGGAACCAGAACCTGTGCCATCCACGTCAGGCGTGAGTGAAATTGCAGGCTGCCCTCTATCCCCTATTGCTGACGATCCTTCAGCTCTACCACCTCCCACCTCCTCTCCCTCCTCCAGTCAGTAACTCTTCTTGCCTGTTCATTCGATGCCAGCCCATGTGCCAGTTGTTGTACTGTACTACTGTACCTTTCAGGGTACTGTACTGTAAGATTAAAAATGTTTTGTTTTCTGTTTGCTTTTTATGTATTATTTGTGTGAAGAGTATTATAAACCTATTACAGTACAGTACTATACAGCCAATTGTGTTAGTTGGGTACCTAGGCTAACTTTGTTAGACTTACGAACAAATTGGACTTACAAATGTGCTCTCAGAATGGAACTCATTCATATGTAGGGGACTTACTATATTAAATGTCAACAGTAAAAAATTAGTGTAAAGTAATCTTGATCTTTCTCTCCTTTTAGCCACCGGAAAGAATGGCATTGGATAGGAAGGAAAAGGATGGCAGACACACAGGTTTGCTATAAGTTTTGTCTGTTAACGAATCTGACTTACAGTACTTAGTACCATTTCAGAGTTGGTATCCCACTTTATTATTTAGAATTTCAGAGTTGGTATCCCACTTTATTATTCTAGACTTGTAGTAATAAATTATAATAGAAATCTTTTATCATAATTATTCACTCCATCATAACCCCAACAGATCAAAATAACTTAGGTTATAACTTAGGTTGGGATGGTCCAACTGCTCTTCAGTATTAAGAAAGGATACAGCTCTTGATATAGAAGCCAGGGTTGCCTGAGTTCAGAATCCAATGACATGCCACCCCTCACACTGTGACACCACCACCCCCGCAAGAAGCTGAAGCCAGTAATTGTAACTTAATGTTAAGGAAACAGACATTCCATAATAAGTCAACTGTGACAGAAAAAAATGAGGGAGGCTGTTATCTCAAAGATTTGAAGCTAAATTTTAGGAAATTCTCTTTATTCACATAATTATTCTAAGCAGAGAAGTTTTTATTTTCACTTTTTATAACATTTCATTCATTGTTTCAGCTTGAAAAAAATGAGGTATGATGAAATTACAATTAATAGAAAAGATAAGGGTGCTGTACGTATTACCTAATAATGCTCATCCACCATTAGGCAAAGTCTGAAGAAGTGACCATAAAATGATGTATGATAGCTGTCCTGAGACAGACGATTTCCTTCTGAAATGTTTTTTTTATTCTTAGATGCAATTGTGAAAGTTGCTTTTCTTAAGAAATGTAAAGAAGCGGGTCTTATTAATGCTTTATTTGAAGAAATATTAGACAAACTTCATTTGATGCAAGAAAGACTCACGGATGAGACCACTTCAGAATCAGGTACTGAAATAAAATTTCTACATATAGAGACTTCTCACAGACCTACATGTTAAACAAAACCAACATCCCCCCCCCCCAAAAAAAAAGTACACATTTTCTTTCTGCGCTGTTTCTTTTTTCTTTTCCTTCTTTATCTCATTCTTGAGAGCCTGTTTGGAGGTTCTAGCAGGGGAGTGCAGCTACTTGTATACCCTTGACCGAAGAACGGTCTTCTTCTATCAGGGAAGGTCATCCTCTTCAACCAAGCGTGCAGCTTCGGGAGGGACGCACGTGGAGCGGTGAGGGAGGAAGGGGACACCCGCCTAGCCAGCCAGATCAGCCGAATCAACCCTGGCGATCAGTGGGGTGACAGATGTCACAGCCAGATCGCCTTCACATCCTTTATCTCATTCTTTAATACAATTTATTGTTCCAGATCTCTTGTCTTTTTATAAATCAACAGGAGGTAGGTAATTCACAAAATCATTACTTTAGTAAAAAATACCCTGATTCCCTGAAAGTTTTAATGTCTTTTCCAGAGGTTCATAACTGAGAGTGACCATCAAGAGAACGGGCAAGTTCAGAACCAGGTTCAGTCACACACCTGCGCTCGCCCCGCTCCCTGCAGCTGAGCACGCTTGCTGCTAAGATCTGAGAATGGCATTCATTATGCTAGTTTTGATTTGACTCTAATTCTGTTCCTTAAACAAGCAAGCGCCTTTTTTTTTATACTGTAAAGTATAGAAGAAAGAAGTAATTTTAATGTTTTGGTTGATGTTTGGTTTAGTTAAATGTGGCCTTTCAGAAAGAGCTCTTCGGGATGCTGACGTTCCATTTGTACATGCAGGTATACAGCCACTTAGCCTTCTCATAACCTGTGTTAGGAGCTTAAAAACTTTATTATAAGTACAGTCGACACATAACATGGGTTTGTACTGTACGGGTCCACTTATACCTGAATTTTTTTCAATAAATTCTACACAATACTATACAATCCGTGGATACAGGACCACAGATAGAGGAACCACATATGTGGGAGGCTGACTGTAAAGTTAGTTATGCTTGGATTTGTGACTGCACGGGGGTCAGCACCCCTAACCCCACATTGTTCAAGGGTCGACTGTATAGCTGTCTTAGAAGGAAAAACCTCGACAGTCTGTATTTTAGGCAACAATGTAAAATATATGATTATTTGAAAGGGATTTTTTTCTACAGGACAAAACCAAAAAGTGTAGTTAAGAGCAAACAGACATTTCCCAAAGCTCATTCATTACATTCTTTTGTTCGTTTACTCTTGTCTCTAGACCAAGCACATCTCGAACTTGAGCATGCCCCTCAGAACCACCAGGGGGGTTTGTTAAAACAGATGGCTGGGCCCCATCCCTGGAGGTTCTGATCCAGTAAAGGTGCTAAGAATCTGCATTTCTAATGAGCTCCCTGGTGAGGCTGCTGCCACTGCAGTCCACAGGGGATGCCTGCTCTGTGTGCTTTTCCTTTTTGAGGGTTATTCCGTGAGGTGTTTCTGCCTATGTAAGTTATTTAAATTAAAACTGAAAATGTTTTTCTTCCTCCAGACTATGAAGAAATTGGGACTGCACTTTTTGACTGCAGATTGTTTGAAGACGCATTTGTAAATTTTCAAGCAGGTATGAGTTATAACTGAGCAGCAAAGTTTATGAACATTTATCATATATATTAAAATAACACTATTCAGGTGATAAAAATCCTATTTTAGAAGAATGTTCACCCTTGCATTAAATGAAAAAGCCATTACAAAACAATATGAGCCCTCACACACAGAAGAAAAAAAATATATACACAGGGTCACACATGTACAAAGAAAAACTGCACATAAATGGAAACGCTAGTTATCTGTAGGTGACTGGATTATAGTAATTTCTTTTGTCTTAGTGCTCATTGTATTTTCCACATTTTATACATACACACAATGCTTTTGTAATCAGAAAAAGAACTCATCTAAAAAAGTGGAAACAAAAAATTTATTGCAAAATGGAAGTATTTGGGCACCTACA
>NW_006793498.1:818913-839515 GCF_000442215.2 Lipotes vexillifer | reverse complement strand
CAGCAGGAACTGGTGAGGCTGTGATAAACCATGCTGCGCTGTCTCCCTCTCACTTGGTACGATGTGTATAAATTTCAGTTCTTTCAACATTAATCTTCAAATCTAATGGGAGAGGGAGGGTTGTGATTGATTCTAAAGTTCATCATCAAAAAAAAAAAAAATAGCCAAGAAACTTTTGAAAAAGAAAACCTAGTGGAAACAGAGTTAACCTTTCCATAAAACATCAAACAAACAGTGGTCCTTTCACCACTATTTCAGATGCCTTCAAAACAGGCTAAGTTTCCACATTGATGAGTCTGACCTGACTTCTCCATCAAGGCTGCCACACACAGCTGGGCAGGCTGTGCACTGCACATCCCGGTGGGAGTGGAGGGCACAGGTTGACACAGAGTTTAAGGCAGATGGCTCCCCCTGAAGTTGTACACAAACAGTGCCCTAAACTCTGTCCTTTTCCAGAGATGTATTTGTCTTTCCAGCAAGTATATCAGGAAAATAGATTTTCCCGGTGGATAAAATATTAGTTCATATTCCTGTCTCAGTATACACAAGCCTTTCTCATTTTTGTTTTCATATTACACATTTCTATTTGAATTTTGTATTACATTTATAATCAGCTGAAAAAGTCAACAATAGTGTGTTTTCTTACCAGTCTCGAGAATGTATGCATATTACGGGAATATCCTTTTTCTTTTTTAAAGAGGCCTTTAAATTTTTTTTCTAAAAGGCTTTATTTTGTAGGTGACTTTCATGTATGTTTATTTTTCTTTCATATAAAAGTAACATGTTTGGAACATATCACTACCTAGGTTAAGACAGCTGGGAGTACATACAGTATAGTGTAATATTTGGGGGGTGTGAGCTCCCGGAGGTGACATTATTTGGAATCGCATGTAGAACCAACTTAAAAGACTTAACTTCTCACACCCCAACTGATAAAGACTCTTTTGCTTAATTCAGCCTTTTCAGTGTTTCAGAAAGTTAACCGCAGGTATACAGATATTCTAAGATTTTGAGGTTTTTAAAAAAATTGCCACTGAGTAATATTATAATATAAAGCCTAACTAAAGTAGCTTCTAAGTTTCCACAATAAAAGCATTCCTATTTCTAAATAAAACCGAAAGCTTTTATGTAACATTAAAAATTGGATGCATTTCTCTGAAAGATTTGCTCTTAACCCTTGATAGTCTAATGGCATCCTCTCAACAAATGGATATTGTGTAGCATGAAGGTTTAGTCGCGGCTTTCAAATCCTCAAAAGTATACAGAAGTGCCTTTTCTGCTATAAATGTATACAAAATTTTAAAGATTTACAGACCAGCTTTATGTGTGATAAATACCTGAACCTGAATTGTATCCTGAACTAGAAGAGAAAGCAAAAGCATAAAAGCATCAATTCCTGCTCACAAGACCCTAGATCCTTTTCATTTGGGGCACAGCATTGTGTACTATGCACTTTCAGAAGAGGCTAGAAATAGTACGTTGTGTATAAAACTACTGAATCACCTGAAATAATTTTCTTCTTATAGCAGTAGAGAATAAAATTCATCAATTTGAACAAAGGCAGCAGCAGCTGAAGGACGAGATTGAGCTACTTCAGGACTTGAAACAAACCTTGTGCTCTGAGCTTCAGCCAAGTTCTACTTCAGATTCTTCTCTGTCTTCTTAAGAATGGCCATTTCCTAAGCCAGGAATCAAGCACAGTTGGACAGGCTGAAAGCTGGAGACAGGCCTGTGAAAGCTGCACATCTTTAGCACTAGGGCCCTCGTGTCTCTCTGGCCCTCAAACTCTGATCCTCACCAGCCCTTAACTGTTCTTGCTGATTCGGCATCTTAATTCCTTTTTATTGCCTCCTCTTCCTCATCATCATCTCACTTCTACCCCTCCCCCCCAGTAAAATATTTCTGATTCTACTTGAGTAAATTGGGCCATGCCTCCCATCGCTCTAAAAATCCTTTGATGGATTTTTAGATTTTTAGATCCCGCCTCCCCCACCCCCACTACAGTGAGCTAAGTGGATTCCAGGTGCTCCTGCCCCCAGGGCCTTTGCACATCCTGCTGTGAAGTCTTCACTGCTCCTCCTGCTGATGCCCTCATACCTATTGCATCTGAGAGTACTTTCTCTTCATATCCCTTTCTCGGTGTAAGCCACTCTATCATACATCAAACCACTGGAGTATAAGCAGTCTGAGGACAGAAACTCACTATTCCTGTGTTTTCCTATCACATTCCCAGCAGCTAGCGTGCTCAATAAATGTTGAAAAAATGCATAAACTGTTTTTATCTTTTGAGACTAGTTCCAGCCCGTTAATGCTTCTTTGATATAATAAATCTGAATGTTATACCTGTACCCAACATACCTGTGTGTTTTTTAAATTTCTCTTCAGCCACAGCACATGGGCATAACATCATCTTCAAAACAAACATTTAAAACTGGATGGTCTCTTTGAAGGTTTTTCTCAACCTAACAATATACAATTAAGATTTGTATGCCCTACTACCATGTCTGACCTCTGAAAACTTCACATTTCTACTTTTGTACCACACTACTTTGATCCACAGTAGTGCTACATATTTCAACATGAGTTTGATCTGAGTCTCCAACAACATGGTATCTGGCACATAATATGCTCAATATCTGCTGAAGAATATGATGTAAACGAAAGAACATGTCCATTCCTGTTGTAATGGCAACCCCAGCCCAAGTCATTAATAACTGAGGGGCAAAATCTCAGTGGTTTTCAAATTTGGCTACACATCAGGATCACCTGAGGCACTTAAAAAACTACGGAAGCCAAAAAAAGATTTTAGAAGATGGCAGAGTAGACAGACTCTGAGCTCACCTCATCTGACAGGCACACCAAAATTACAACTATTTATAGAACTATGGATCAAAAAGACCGAAGCCAACAGAAAAGATCTACAACTAAAGATACCAAGAAAACCACAATCAGACAGGGGGTGGGGTGGGATGCAGAAACACAATACAGTCGAGACCCACACCACTGGGTGGGCAACCCACAAATGGGAGAATAATCACAACTGCAGAGGTTCTTCCCAGCAAACAATGGGTCTGAGCCCCACATCTGGATCCCCAAACCCAAGGGTCTTGTGCCAGGAAGACAAGCCCCGTTAACATTTGGCTTTGAAGGCCAGTGGAGCTTACCTTTGGGAGTCCCAGAGGGCAGGGGAAAATAGAGACTCCACTCTTAAAGGGTGCATCCAAACACTCATGCTCCAGGACCCAGGGCAGAAGAAGTAATTTGAAAGGAGCCTGGGACAGACCTACCTACTGATCGTGGCGAGTCTCCCAGGGAAGGAGGAGGCAACTGGAGCTCACCCTGGGGACAAAGACACTGGCACCGGCCATTTCTGGGAGCACATTCCACCATGGAGACAGACACTGGTGCCTGCAAGTGCCATTCTGGAATCCTCCCTCTAGCTTATTAGTCTCAGGATCCAGCTGTGCCCCTGCTCACTAGCCTATAGGTACCAGTACCGGGATACTTCAGGCAGAACAACTGGGGTGGAGCATACACACCCCCTTAAGACCCCCTGAGCCCACAGCCGTCCCTGGACACAGCCCTGCCCACCAGAGGGCCCAGGACCCAACTCCACATACCAGTGCACAGACAACAGACCCAGACACCCTGGGACCCAGCTCTGTGCACCAGTGGGCAGGCATCAGCCCTAGAATCCCCTGGGCCCCAGCCCCACCCACCAACAGGCCAGCACCAGTCCTGGGACCACCTGAGCCCAGGCCCCGCCCACCAGGAGGTAAACACAAGTTTCAAGACACCCCAGGTCCTGCAGCCAGCTGTGTCAGGAAATGACCCCACCTGCCAGCTGTCTGACACCAGCTCTGGAGCCCCTGGGCCCTGCAGTGAGACCCCAGGACCTGGCTTCACCCACCAGTGGGTGGGAACCAGCCCCAGATCTCATGGACCTGACTCCTGGCTCCAGTGAGCCAGCACGAGCCCCAGGGCACGAGCCCCAGGGCCAGCCTCCCAGGGTTCCACAGCTGGCTACCTCATGATCCACTCTGCCAACCAGTGGCTGGCTCCTCCATACAAGGCAGGGCCTGGCAACCAATCAGACCAGAGGCCAGCCACACCCACCAGGCTGCCCACAGTAGTCAGCCCACCACAGCAGAAGGACCCACGCAGCCCACATGGAGGGTGCCCCTATAGCATATAGCTCCGGTGACGAGAGGGGAGTGCATTGCTGGGACACAGAAGACATCCCCTACAAAGGGCCACTTTTCCAAAGTCAGGAATCATAACCAACCTACCTGACACATAGAAATAAATAGAGTAAGTTAGGCAAAATGAGGGGACAAAGGAATATGTTCCAAACGAAAGAACAAGATAAAACCCCAGAAGAAGAAATAAGTGGAGACACAGTTCAAGGTAATGATCATAAAGTTGATCAAAGAATTCAGAATAAAAATGAATAAACAGAACAAGAAGTTAGAAGTTTTTAAAGAAGAGTTAGAAAACATAAAGAACAACCAAACAGATGAAGAATACAATAACCGAAATGAAAAATACACTAGAAGGAATCGAAAATAGACTAAATGACACAGATGAACAGATTAGTGAGCTGGAAGACAGAGTAGTGGAAATCACTGATGCTGAACAGAAAAAAGAATAGAAAGAAATAAGGACAGTTTAAGAGACCTCTGAGACAACAACAAGCATACTAACATTCACATTACAGGGATGCCAGAAAGAGAAGAGAGAGAGAGAAAGGGCCTGAGAACATATTTGAAGACACAGTAGCTAAAGACTTCCCTAACCTGGAAAAGGAAACAGTCACCCAAATCCAGAAAGCACAGAGTCCCAAACAGGATCAACCCAAAGAGGACCACACCAAGACATATTATAATTAAAATGGCAAAAACTAAAGATAAAGAGAGAATATTAAAAGCAACAAGGGAAAAGCAACAAGTTATCAATACTTATAAGGAAACTCCATTAAGGATATCAGCTGACTTCTCAGCAGAAACTCTACAGACCAGAAGGGAGTGGCACAATATATTTAAAGTGATGACAGGGAAAAACCTACAACCAAGAATACTTTACTTGACAAGGCTCTCGTTCAGATCTGATGGAGATCAAAAGTTTTACAGACAAGCAAAAGCGAAAGAAGTTCAGTGCCACCAAACCAGCTTTACAAGAAATGTTAAAGGAAATTTTTTAGTGAGAAAGAAAAGGCCACAATTAGAAACGTGGAAATTATGAAAAGAAAAAGCTCACCGGTAAAGGCAAAACATACAGTAAAGATAGGGAATCAGCCATGAACAAAGCTAGCAGGAAGGTTAAAAGACAAAAGTAGTAAAATTGTCTATAGCCACAATAAGCAGTTAAGGGATACACAAAATAAATAGATTTAAAATATGATGCCCAACACAGTAATCATGAGGGGAGGCGAGTACCAATGTCGGGCTGTTAAAATGCATTTGAAATGAAGAGACCAGCAACTTAAAATAATCACATAAATATATACAGACTGCCATACAAAAACCTCATGGTAACTGCAAACCCAAAATGTATAATAGATACACAGCCAAAAAAGAGAAAGGAATCCAAACATAGCACTAAAGATAGTCATCAAATCACAAGGAAAAAGAACAAAGAAGAAGAAAGGAACAACAAAGAACTATAAAAACAACCCCAAAACAATTAACAAATGGCAGTAACTACATACATATCAATAATTACTTTAAATGTAAATGGACTAAATGCTCCAATCAAAAGACATACAGACGGGCTGAATGGATACAAAAACAAGACCTGTACACATGTTTTCTACAAGAGACTCACTTCAGAGCTATAGACACATTCAGACTGAAAGTGAAGGGATGGGAAGGGGCATTCCATGCAAATAGAAATTAAAAGAAAGCGGGGGTTAGCAATATTGTACCAGACAAAACAGACTTTGAGGTGGGAGAGGGAGGATGGACGGGAGGCTCAAGAGGGAGGGGATATGGGGACATGTGTACGCATATGGCTGATTCGCTTTGCTGTGCAACAGAAACTAACAGTATTGTGAAGCAATTATACTCCAATAAAGATCTATTAAAAAAAAAAAAGACCGTAAAGAAGGACATTACATAATGATCAAGGGATCAATCCAAGAAGATGTAACAATTGTAAATATATATGCACTCAACACAGGACCACCTAAATACATAAAGCAAATATTATCAGACATAAAGGGAGAAACTGACAGTAACACAATAATAGTAGGAGACTTTAACACCTCAATTACATCAATGGACAGATCATCCAGACGGAAAATCAATAAGGAAACACTGGCCTTAAATGACACATTAACCACTGACAAAACAGAAAGACAACCTACTTAATGGTAGAAAATATTTGCAAATGATACGACTGGTAAAGGGTTAATATCCAAAATATATAAACAGCTCATACAACTCAACATCAAAAATACAAACGAGATTAAAAAAAGGGCAGAAGACCCAAATGGACATTTCTCCAAAGAGGACATACAAACAGATGGCCCACAGGCACACAGAAAGATGCTCAGCGCTGCTAACACTAGGGAAATGCAAATCAAAACTACAATGAGATATCACCTTACACCTGTCAGAATGGCCATCATCAAAAAGACCACAAATAGGGGAGCTTCCTGGTAGTCTAGTGATTAGGATTCACTGCCTTCACTGCTGTGGCCCGGATTCAATCCCTGGTTGGGGAACTGAGATCCCACAACTTGCACAAAGTGGCAAAATAAATAAATAAATAAAAAGACCATAAATACCACCAAATGTTGGCAAAGATGTGGAGAAAAGGGAACGCTTGTACCCTAATGGTAGGAATGTAAATTGGTGCAGTCACTGTGGAAAACAGTATGGAGGTTCCTCAAAAAAATAAAAATAGAACTATCATATGATCCAGCAATCCCACTCCTGGGTATATCTCCAAAGAAAATGAAAACACTAATTCGAAAAGATATGTGCAACCCAATGTTCACAGCAGCATTATTTACAATAACCATGATATGGAAGCAACCATGTGTCCATCAACAGATGAATGGATAAAGATGATGTGGGGTGTGTGTGTGTGTGTGTGTGTGTGTGTGTGTGTGTGTGTGTACTAGTCAGTCAACAAAAAGAAATTCTGACATTTGCAGCAACATGGATGGACCTGGACAGTATTATATTTAGTGAAATAAGTCAGAGAAAGACAAATACTGTATGTTATCACTTATATATGGAATTTAAAAATAAAACCAACTATTGAGTATAACAAAAAAAAAACAGGCTCACAGATACAGAGAACAAACTAGTGGTTACAAGTGGGAGGAGGGAAGAGGGGAGGGGCAAGGTGGGGGTAGGGAATTAAGAGGTACAAACTACTATGTATAAAATAAATAAACTATAAGGATATACTGTATTGCATAGGGAATACAGCCAATATTTTATAACTATAAATGAAGTATAATCTATAAAAATTTTGAATCACTATGCTGTATATCTAAAACTAAGATAATATTGTAAATCGACTATACCTCAATTAAAAAAAACAAACAAACCAAGACTCCATCCCAGACCCACTGAATAAAGATTTCCCCTGGTCTAGATGATGCTGTAACTTCAGCTTCCCTCCCTGATGTTACATCCTATAGCAAAGCTTATCTGAGTAATAGTTCTGATGTCATGATGTTTATTTCTTAAAAAAACCCCTCTGTCCACCACTTTACTTTCAAATTTCACCATTCATGGTGGTAACTCAGCACAAGGAAGCAACAAGTATTTGTCATCAAGTGGCAAATATCGGGCAAATTAAAACAGACCTGGATTTTTTTTGTTTTCTTGCGTTATGCGGGCCTCTCACTGTTGTGGCCTCTCCCATTTGCGGAGCACAGGCTCCGGACGCGCAGGCTCAGCGGCCATGGCTCACGGGCCCAGCCGCTCCGCGGCATGTGGGATCCTCCCGAAACGGGGCACGAACCCGCGTCTCCTGCATCGGCAGGCGGACTCTCAAGCACTGCGCCACCAGGGAAGCCCCAGACCTGGATTTTTACTTTAGCTGTGTCACTGCTGAAAAAATTACTTAATATGAGACTAATTCGGCCTACTTTATGGTACAAAATGCGGGCACTAAAAAAGAAAATGCGTGTGAAGCACAGGGCATTAAAATGCCTGGCACTGTGGGAAATGAATGTTCTCATCCACACCACACACACAGACACATGCCCTCCCCTTGCCAACATTTCCGCCAGAGGGGGCCTGGTTTATTTTCCCATTCTAAACAAACAAACTTGCTTATGGTAAAGTTCTGGAAGGCTCATTATTCCCCACCTCTAAGCCTCTGCTTGGGCCACTTACCGTTGTTTTGGAAATGAGCCAAAAGGATATTTGTGCTGCCCCCTATGCTGCACAAACATGACCTTCAGAACAACTGCTTCTCATACTAACCCTATTGGGTTTCCTCTCGATGACTTACGAAAAGCTGTTTATAAATGTTATTATGTTGTTAATTCCTAAACCTCTCTCCTCCCTCCCAATAATTTTTACATTCCTTGAGGATAGGGACCATGTCTCTCCCTTCATTTATAAGTCCCCAAAAGGATCCAGATACGTTTTTCTACTGTGACAGTTCAATTGTAGTATCTTTCGGCAGGAATAAAACCAAAGCATATCTTCTGGGGGGGGGGAGGATAATTGAGAAACAGCATGCTCATGGTGGTACCTGTTTTTAGTCTGATACCCAAGAATCACAGTACTGGTTTTTTTTTTTAAAACTGGCAAAATACACATTACCATGTTAACCATGCTTAAGTGTACAGTTCAGTAGCGTTAAGTCCATTCACGTTGTTGTGTATCATCCACGCATAGAACTCTTTCCATCTTGCAAAACTGAAACTCTGTACCTATTAAACAATAATCCCTCATACCCTTTCTCCCAGCCCCTGCCAACCACCATTCTACTTCCTATGAATCTGACTACTCCAGGGACCTCATGTAAATGGAATCATACAGTACTTGTCCTTTTGTGGCTGGCTTATTTCACTTAGCATAATGTCCTCAAGGTTCATCCAAGCTGCAGCATGTGTCAGAATTTCCTTCCCTTTTAAGGCTGCCATATTATTGATTTTTGAGAGGGAAAAAATAACTCTACATGCCTATTTTAACAGACTGCTTTATTTATTAATATGTCACTTCAAACATTACATATATACAACCTATATAACTAGCGTATCAAACCTTGTTCCAGTAGGAAGTTCAAGAGTACATTTTAGGGCTATGTGAAGAAATACCAATACTTTGGCTTTCATTATTATATCAGATGAAAAAAACAATTCAAAGAATAGTTTTCATCTCCTGCTATGATTAACAACAAAACCAAGTAGAAAAATAAGAGAGCATATTTTTTTTAAAAAAAAACAACACAAGATGATACTCAAGTACTTTCTGAGAGACTTTTTTCTGTTCTCTTCACTGAAAATATAGTCATACAAATTACTCAGTAATCTAATATGAGAAGTGGTTCTTCACCTATTGGGAACTCAGTAAATATTTGTTTAGTGAATGAACTATCTATGGAAATGGATCTATGTTAATTTGTGCTTTTTTAAAGTTGTTTTTCAAGTAAGAGCAATAGTAAACTTACTGAAGTTCTTGTTTTGTCCAGATCAGCCTATAGACAGCGATTGTTAGAAACACTACCCATCATAGCTAATAATCAAATTAATGTACATTTATCAACCTAGTAAGAAAATTCTATTATGTTGCAGAACTAATTCTAACCTAATAACTCATTGGGCTTCGATCACTTGCAACATGGTCAAGAAAAGGGGGCTGAGACTTCCGGGTTTATTTCCCCTATCAATGAATTTCCGTCTTTGGGCCCTCACCCCCCCACCACAATATACACTTAGAAACATTGCTAAAAACAGTAGCTGCAGCATCTCTTCACCCTCTTTTTAATTGGGGTCTGAAAATGGATTCGGTCTCTAAATTCAGATGGAGGACCTTCCAAACATGAAACAGTTCACTAAAGGAGCCCCCACGAATGGAAATGAGTCCGTGGGCCAGAGAGCAGAACAAAGCTTTGTTCTTGAAGCAAGCTCAACGGGCACACATGATAAAACTCAGAGTTGAACACTCTTACTTCCCAAAGTCACATTTCATAACCAGACCAAAAAAACGCCCTCATAATTTAGATCCTTTTTCAAAGTTACCTAACACAATTAAAAGGAAAGGAAAATCAAATGTGAAAGCTGGTGACATTTCAAATAAGCAAAATGTGTGACAGCATTTGGCATAGATAAAAATGGATAAAAACAAATTCTATTAAGTCCTGTAAGAAACTTGGTTTTAAGAACCACTTATTTGAGTCAGACGTAGCAGATCTGATGATTCAGCAACCACAATTCAGGAAGGCAAGAGTACATTAAATATATCACTATTTTCCTCTTATGTGATTAGCATTTACAGGAGAAAAGGTAGGGGGATTTAAATTTGGGTTCTCAAATTTAACCTTAATAAAACGCTGTTAGTAGTGGAGACTCTGAGTTGCAAAATATCCACTTTCACCCAAATGAAGTTTCTTTCATTATCAAGTTTTCACAGATAGTTCTACATTACTACTCTTTATGTACTTAAGTCTTAAGAGAAACCCTGACTAACCTAGAAATTCATCTTCACATAATTATCATTTCAATAGGCTTCTATTAAATTGAATATTATTTTGAAGTTAAAAAAGTCATCAATAATGCAAATACACAAACAAAAGCCTCAGACAATCTTAACTATTCCTTCACAGTGAAGCCACTGAAGTAGCAACTAATGCAGCTCTTCAACAAGCCCCCAAGTCAGCATCTGTCATTCCCAGTGGGGCCTCTACATCTCTCACAGTTGGCACCCTATCCCAACTCCTGGCGTCAAAAGGGGTGCCGATATGCAAGCCAGGAGACTTGCCGCAAAGCCCCCTTTCCAACTTCAGGAGCTCCTCTAATCAAAACCAAACCAAACAAAAAACAAACAACCAGCTAGACTTTCACCCTTTTACAATGTCCCAGCCAAACGTTAAGGTCACATTTAAAATATACACATCTGGAAATAAGGGTTGTTTAAAATGGGTTCAGGAAAAGCCGTACACCCTTCCTGTATCCTTACTGTATCTCCATGTGAGCAAATCAACCTGATGGGCTCTTTTACCTGCAGAATTACATCACCCATAGAGCACAAACGACACACCATCACCAGCCCCAGAGCACTCACACAAAACCCAGCAGTCTTGGGCTTCAGTTCTTAAAGGCTCCACATTTACTGGCTTTAGCAATGAATTCCTTTAGCAGAGGGCCATCCATTTGCCAAAATGCTGCAGTCTGTGTAACTTCTGTCAAATGATTGATGCAAAACTTAAAGCAGAATTCTTCTAAATCCTGGACACACACAACAAAAATAAAAACAAGAAGAGGCCTTTTTTAATTAACTTTGAATTACTTCTCTCCAGCTCCCTCACCCTCCCCCAGAAGAGATTTGAGGCTAGAAACCTCAAACTAGGCAAACAAGTGACCACAGGTACATGTCAGAAAAATACAAACTATTTACTCACCACACAGTAAAAGCAATGGTTCCCCTACTCAAGTCTGACTCTTCAAAACACACACACACACACACACACACACACACACACACACACACAGTGGGGGGTGATTTCCTCATGGTTATCACATAGTCTAGTCACTCAAAGACATGGTTTTAAAAAGCTGAAACAACTTTTGTCCATATCATATGTTTTACCACATTCAAGAAGTCAGAGAAAAGAATTAAGATGTGGATCATTTGGCCCAAGGAAGAGAAGACTTTAAGAAACAGAAAAGTGATGAAGAGAAATGGTCAACCTAAAGTGACACATTAAAAATAAAACTTCCAAAGACCTTAAATTCACTTTCATGCTCTCCTATATAAAAATGCCTTCATTTTTAAAGCCACAAAGAATAATATACAACTTCCACCATGCTAATTTCTCGGATAGTCAATCCACAAAAGAATCGTCACAGAGACTTGACTTTTCAGTTAGATAAATGGAAGTTACCAACTACCAACATTCAGAGGGAGAGTAACATACACAAGTGGCAAACCAGAACAATTTAAAAATCTATTTCTGGCCTTCCCTGGTGGCGCAGTGGTTAAGAATCCGCCTGTCAATGCAGGGGACACAGGTTCAAGCCCTGGTCCGGGAAGATCCCACATGCCGCGCAGCAACTAAGCCCGTGCACCACAATTACTGAGCCTGTGTGCCTAGAGGCCACGAGCCACAACTACTGAGCCCGTGTGCCACAACTACTGAAGCCTGCGTGCCTAGAGCCCGTGCTCCGCAATAAGAGAAGCCATCACAATGAGAAGCCCGCGCACCACAACGAAGAGTAGCCCCTGCTCGCTGCAACTAGAGAAAGCCCGCGCACACAGCGAAGACCCAACACAGCCAAAAATAAATAAAAATAAATTTTTAAAAAAAGATCTATTTCTACCTATGCTAAGACATGCTTTCATCTCCAGCAAAACTCTACTATATTGTTGTTTGTCCCTTCAAGCATTGGAACAGGGGCTTCCCTGGTGGCGCAGTGGTTAAGAATCTGCCTGCCAATGCAGGGGACACAGGTTCGAGCCCTGGTCTGGGAAGATCCCACATGCCGCGGAGCAACTAAGCCCTTGCGCCACAACTACTGAGCCTGCACTCTAGAGCCCGCAAGCCACAACTACTGAAGCTCGCATGCCTAGAGCCCGTGCTCCACAACAGGAGAAACCACCGCAATGAGAAGCCCGTGCACTGCGATGAAGAGTAGCCCCTGCTCACCGCAACTAGAAAGAGCCCCTGCGCAGCAACAAAGACGCAACACAGCCAAAAATAAAATAAGTTAATTAAAAAAAAAAAAGTGGAACATATTTACTAAATCAATTAGGTACCTGGAATGTACACAAAGATGAAGTCGAATAGCTCAGTTTCTGTAACGTGGCCAACAATACTGAAGGTCAGTACTCAGGGTTCTGTCAAACTAGGATCTCAACAACTGTTAAACTGTAGGGTCTTGGCTTCGTGTTTCCCAGCCACCACCAAATGAGAATTTTAGGCAGGGTGGGAAAGGGCCGCGTCCGCATACAGAAACACCCCTTTCAGACCCCTGCAAACAAATACTTCCTTATTCTAAGAGTCTCTCGTCCCTCCCCTCCAGGCATATAACTAGTAAGAGATAAACCACATTTAATGTCTCTCAGCCAGCTACTGCCATAGTTTTATTCTCCAGATAATTGAAAATGCATTTAAAACGTTAGCACAATACCTGAATCCATGTTTGTTTGTTGTTTTTTTTTGGCTGTACGCGGGCCTCTCACTGTTGTGGCCTCTCCCGTTGCAGAGCACAGGCTCCGGACGCGCAGGCTCTGCGGCCATGGCTCACGGGCCCAGCCGCTCCGCGGCATGTGGGATCTTCCCGGACCAGGGCACGAACCCGTGTCCCCTGCATCGGCAGGCGGACTCTCAACCACTGCGCCACCAGGGAAGCCCTGAATCCATGTTTTTTAATAAGAGATTCCCAGTGGGGTGAATGGATTCCCAGTGGGGTGAATGGACAGCTGAATGCTCGGGTGTATTACAATAAACTAAAATGTTAAACAATAGAAAACATCCTCTCTCTCACATTATTATTAAAGAAAAAGCACTACTCCTGGTATCATAACCCAATGGTTAATAAATAGCTCTAGGGACTAAATTATATCCCATGGAAAGATGAAAGTCATATTTTAATCTTATCAAAAACAGAAAACTAGTTTATCTACATATAACTCAGGAAGAAGGAGCCAGTCATAGCACAAAAAGTTCTTCAAACCATGTAATGTATCAGATAAGGATCTTTAAATATTAAGTTTTAATTATATAATTTCAAATTCAAAGGAGAAAGAGAGGGCACTAAATTCTGACACTACAAAACCTTACCACTTCTATATCTGTTTATTTGGAATTAAAGACCTTTGTAGTATAATGAAAAAGTGAGTTTATTCAGTTTACTAACTGTATAGATTACCTTGAGTATAAACTTGGTACAGGTATACAAATGGTGCTTCTAATTACAAATCAGTTCATATACCTATGAAAATAGTTTTATCAAACTGCCTTCCCTTCCCCTCCAATTAGTTTGGAAAGATTTCTCAGTACAGTTGATACTTGAAAAACACAGGGGTTAATCCAAGTACAATTAATAGTTGGCCCTCCACAATCGCAGGTTCAACCAACTGTGGATCATGTAGTACTGTAGTATTTACTATTGAAAAATATCCACATGTAAGTGGATCTGTGCAATTCAAACCTGTGTTGATCAAGGGTCAACTGTATTCAACAAATGTTTAACAGTTTCAAGAATACTGAAAATAATCTAAATCTGGGTTGTTTAAATAACTAATTACACCTTGGATAAGGCAGAACTTGGGAAAAGGAAGCATTGAACACACTTGAAGAGAGAAACTGGAATTTGCACATTCATTTGCCTGAACCAGAGAGTGGCACAGCCAAGCACATTCACTTCGCAACCTGAGCCAGTGTGCTATTGATGTTGACGTGTGGATCAGGTAGACACCCTTCTGATAATTCTTAAATACTATAAAAACCTACATGATCTGTTCACCTCATGCTGCAAACGATCAGATCTTCAATTACCTAGAAGAAAATGCAACTCTTACCCAACTAATAAGTCAACTATAACAGGACTGCTGGGCTTAAAAAAAAAAATTTCTAAGAAGGATGAGAAGGACCACTTGACCAGTAGATGAAAAAAGTTCCTAAGAGTTTTCTCAAGGCCATGGAATAAGAAAGTGGGGAAGGGTGTAAAATCAAGGAGTCTAATATGGTATTCTTGGTGTTTTAGAAACCAAAGTCCATGTTTATGACATTCTGTGGTGAAATTATTGTAAAGTGGCTCTGGGGCAAATCAGATATCAGATTTGTTATAATTAGTAAGGAAGATCAAAATAAAATATTGCTATTCTAAATTTACAAATTTGCTCCAAATCTTTAAGCATTTAAATTAAATTATTCCAATCACTATACACACTCTGAAAATAAGTTGTTTTTCCTTTCCACAGATTTTCTTTAGAAACGAAACACAGAGAATTGATGGTCTTAATATCCACATTTTAAAAATGCTAATGTAGCCTTCAACGGAGTTCTTATCCAGCCTTAAAATCTAAAATACATGAGAGTGCTAAGACTTCCTGTGGAAGGACACTTGGCCAGGGTGAGACCTCTGTGTCACAGGCCACCCTTGAGACACATTTCAGATGGCAGATACCGAGAACCACACCTAACTGTCCAAACGTGTTGTTAAAATAATTAGATAACAAAACCCAAACACTATAGTCTCGAATTCACCTGATGGTACAGTTGACCCTTGAACAATGCAGGTTTGAATTGCACGGGTCTACTTACCCAGGATATTTTTCAATAGTACATACTACAGCACTACAGGATCTAAGTTTGGTTGAATCCACAGATGCAGACGAACCAGGGATATGGAGGGCTGACTGTAAGTTATACGCGATTAATCCCTGCATCGTTCAAGGGTCAACTGCATATCAAGTACAAAATATTCCACATCAAAGTAGGTTTTGATTTTGTTTTTTAGAATGTATTTAAGTGTCTCACTATACTGGAAAAAAATTTTAAAGGTGCCTTCTCTCACTACCCAAAAAGTATTTTACAGTCTATTGATCACAAAAAACTTTTAATTTAACCCCTTGAAAAAAGAAATAAATGCTGACCATCTGGCTTTAGCACGAAGCTTTCCAATACTCATATCCCAAATCAATTTTGGAATTAGATTCCTGGCTCATATTTACTGCTTCCCACCAAATGCAAAATTTTAAGACATAGCTGCTCAGAAAGGATTTTCTGGAAAGTTCTCTACTCCGGTTAAACAAAAAAACTGTTTCTTCTAATGTTCAAATAGACACAGAAAACAAAAATCTCCTGAAAAGAAACAGTATAAATAGAAGCATTTCAAAATGTTCATAATGTGATCAGAACTATCACAAGACAATGTTGTATATGCATTTTTCTCCCTTGATGTCGATACTTATTCAAGTTTGTACTAGAGGAATATTTAAATGCTCCTTCTCCAAGTCCTTCTTTATAAAAACGTGCAGAAAATTTGACAATGCATTCATAATGCAAGGGTTCCACAACAATTAGCTTACTTTTTAAAATCTCCACAACTACTGAGTCAATACATTTTTGCTCTTTTTATGTATGTCCATTTGCTTCAAAATTCTCTTGTTAAAAGGAGGCATGGGGCTTCCCTGGTGGCGCAGTGGTAGAGAGTCCGCCTGCCGATGCAGGGGACGTGGGTTCGTGCCCTGGTCTGGGAAGATCCCACATGCCGCGGAGCGGCTGGGCCCGTGAGCCATGGCCGCAGAGCCTGCGCGTCCGGAGCCTGTGCTCTGCAACGGGAGAGGCCACAACAGTGAGAGGCCCACGTACCACAAAAAAAAAAAAAAAAGGAGGCATGGAGGAACCACAGTAATTTTTATAGCAAAGAGAAGAAACATGAAAGGCAGGTAGTCTCCATCCTCCCAGCATTTCAACCAACAGAGTGAAGGGAAAGTCCAGTAGGGTCCCCAAGTTCAATTTCTGAAAACAACGGATTTTGCAGCTAATTTCCAATCTGTTTTAGGAGCAGCTTCCCATCAACTAATAGATATAGTAAGTGCGTTTTATTTTTATATTCTAGAGACTTCATTTATTTACTTTCTACATTCTACAGTATTAAGGAAATAAAACGTAAAGCTACATTAGTCGATTAACATAACTCCCAACACAATCAAAACCATACAACCTAGAAAGAAGACTTTTTGCCTTCTATTTTCTAATTTTTCTACAGTGAATGTATAATATTTGCGGGGTTGTGAGTTGTTGTTTGTTTGTTTTTACATTTTTTTTAAAAAAGCAGAACTTCATGGTGAGGTGTTGCAAATATTACACATTCATTCGTTCATTTAACTCAACATACATTTCTGAGTGCCAACTATATGCCCACACTGTGACAGACTCTGTGGAAGCACATGCATTTGTGGTCTCAAACAAAGGACAGCTTTTAATGTATCTATACTTGATATCAGAAAAGTGAAAACTAGTGAAGGAAATGATCAACCGGCCTGGGTAGAAGTGGAATAAGGCATTTTCTATAAACTTTCTGGGGTAGATTTTAGCTGAAAGTGAGGAAGAAATTTCCAGCAACTCAAGCCGAGATATCTGCCTCTTGCCCATGTGGTTCTGACTGGTTTTGGTCAGCAAGATGCTAATCCCAAGAATATGGAACTCATCAGCACTGAGGAGGAGTATGGTGAGACACAGAAGATTCTAAAGTCAATCACCAAATGGACAGAAAAGCCATGGACCAATTGAAAATTACATCATTGGGCAGAAATAAAATCTAAAGAAACAGCATTTCTAATAAAGATGTTCACGATGACTAAGAAAGGGTAGGAAAAAAACTATATTTCCATTTCCCATTAGAAATGATTTACTTTGATCATCATTCCATCTGTTGAAAAGGTCACAGAGAAAATCAGCTATATCTGACCTTACCAAATATTTATAATCATAACATAATCTGAAATAAAATTAGGATACATTTTGAAAATGCAAGACATAATGGTCCATTTCGATCCCCAAATGTGACAAAGATGAAGTCTATCCACCACATCTCCAAGGCCACAGCTGCAGATCTTTGCAGGTGTCTGGTAAATTCCCTGATACCAGGTAATCTGCCTCATCATATGGTGACAAAATACCTATAAGAAAGACTAATTGTTCCATTTAGGGTGCACACCTTAGCTAGACATCTGTAACTCCAAAACTCTTGCTCTTTGACTTTTATTCTTCATGAATATGTAAAACCAACCATACCAGCCTTTAGTTCACTAATTATCCTGCGTGTATCCTTCACGTGGTACAATCTTCATTCAGTTCAACAAACATTTATCATGTGCCAGGCACAAGGCACACAGATGAATAAAGATACAGTTCCTGCTCAGAGGGAGCTTACAATCTGATGATATCGTGGTTCTTAACCTAAAGAAAATGTACATAAATGTCTGAAACACAAGACTCCCAAAAGCCCATTCATTCAGAGACTCTCTAGAGATCCATCAATCAATCCAATATAAAAAGCAAACAAACAAAAAGGAGTCCAGAGCAAGCTCTTCACCCATGAATAACTGTGAGTGATAACTGGACGATGATAAAATTTTCAGAGCATACACAGCTATAAATCACAGGGCAGCCTTAGTTTACGACAGGGGAGAGCTGGGGAGACAGCAAAGTGGATCTTGAGAAAAATATATTAAGCTGACCTGGAGAAATACTTGAAACTAAAATATGCTGTTTGTTAGTCCCATTAGGTATGGCACTTTATATTCCAACCTGCAGTATAGCTGCTGGGACTTCAGTTAGCTTCCTATCTTAGGTAAAAATGTAAGTAGAGAAACAACCATTTTTGAAACTATGAACAGAGAATAAAGCAAGCCAGATTTTTTTTTTTTTTTTTGCGGTACACGGGCCTCTCACTGCTGTGGCCTCTCCCATTGCGGAGCACGGCCTCCGGACGCACAGGCTCAGCAGCCATGGCTCACGGGCCCAGCCGCTCAGCGGCATGTGGGATCCTCCCGGACCGGGGCACGAACCCGTTTCCCCTGCATCGGCAGGCGGACTCTCAACCACTGCGCCACCAGGGAAGCCCCAGATTTCATTTTTTAGGGGTCAGTCAGTTCAATGATTCCCTACATAGAAGTGAAGTTACTCATCACGCTTCCTGTCTCATACAAGAAAGGAGAAACGTGCTCACGGGGTGTTAAGGGCGGTTTGTGTTTCTGCTTATTATTTTATGTTACCTCTGCATCATATCTGACCGCGGCAGAGAACAATGAAAAGGCATTCTCCACAGTGATTCCTCGCTTGATAATGTGCTGACAAAGTTTCTTCAGTCTGTTTTCACAGTAAGATGTCGCCAAATCCAAAAGACCTAAAAGTAAAATGTGGAAAGCTTAATTGAGGTTACAATAATTTCCAATCACTTATAAATATATATATTTCATTTTGGTGAAGATTTATGTAGATAAATCAGCAGAAGCTTCTTAGGGAATAACACTGAATTTTATCAAATAAATTCTCTTTTTCAGTCCATCCCATCCCCACCTCCCAAACATACCTCTCCTATACTCACTCACTTTATACAATTTCTTCTGTAGTACAAAGGAAGGGGAAAAAATTGAATTTCCCCCCTCATTTTGTTTCCAAAATGATACACTAAATCCATTAGCAACTTATACTTCAGTATTAAAAAAGTAAAATAAGACCACAGTCATATATGGTGCCCATAATTATTAACCATAGCTATACAATACTATCTTTAAAAAGATTTTTATTGAAGTATAGCTGATTTACAATGTTGTGTTAATTTCTGCTGTACAGCAAAGTGACTCAGTTATACACAGGTATACATTCTTTTTTATATTCTTTTCCACTATGGTTTATCCCAGGATACTGAATATAGTTCCCAGTGCTATACAGTAGGACCTTGTTGTTTATCCATTCTATACGTAATAGTTTGCATCTACTAACCCCAAACTCTAAGTCCATCCCTCTCCCAAATACAGTACTAGTTTTTAAAGGCATTTACTCCAAATCTTTCTTAAAAACCAATAAACCTGAAACTTTTTACATTTCAATACTGTAAGAATACAGGGAGTTATATTTTTGACCCCATGCCCTGGCCAGTCCCAATGTGGCTGGTACCTATAGCATCTTCAGGTGGCAGATCCACTGTATCTGTGTAGAGGTACTGGAGAAAGGCACGGTACACTGGGTAGGAAAACTGGTCTATTTCTATCACCTCCTTCATGTCCTCATTCCAATAAGACTGGAACATGGATCGAAAGTGCTCACACCTAAAACGGAACAGCAAAAGTTACCTAATTAAGTTGATGAAATCAGGGATAAACAAATATTACAGGTATGCTTAACTACTAATATTTGAGTAGTATTGGGTTGGCCAAAAAGTTTGTTCAGGTTTTTCCGTAAGATGTTACAGAAAAACCCAAATGAACTTTTTGGCCAACCCGATACATTCATTCCATGTACAAGAACCCAAACATATTTCGCAGGCAAGGGCTTTTACATTCACCTTTTACGTACACTCACTTTCATTTTTTATACTGCCTATTAAATAGTAAGAATTATAATGGAGCCTAGAAGTACCTACCACTTCAACAGTACCACTGTTTGCATTTGATAGACCCCATTCAGATCAAGTCTTTCTGCTTGTTTTTTTAAAAAATGTTGTATAGAAGGGCATTTTAAACAACGAAATTAAAAGAAATTCAGAAATGAGTGTTCAAACTTTTGACATATGTTCATGTCATTCAAATGATTCATTTTGTGTGTGTCATGTAATCAGCATATTCTTTTTTTTTTTTTTCCGGTACGCGGGCCTCTCACTGTTGTGGCCTCTCCCGTTGCGGAGCACAGGCTCCGGACGCGCAGGCTCAGCGGCCATGGCTCACGGGCCCAGCCG
>NW_006793498.1:811850-818778 GCF_000442215.2 Lipotes vexillifer | reverse complement strand
CCCGTGTCCCCTGCATCGGCAGGCGGACTCTCAACCACTGCGCCACCAGGAAAGCCTGTCATCAGCATATTCTTAAAACTGTTTTGAATGTTAACTGAATTATACTTAAGAGGATTTTTTTTCCATTACCTTACATGACAATTTTCCTTCTTTTCTGACTCATCTTCAAAGCAGCCACCACCCCTGTTTTGTTCCTTTGCTCTGACCTGCTCCCCTCCCTGTCCTCCCAAGCCGGTTACCAATTTATTTATAAAACACATTCACTGGAATAGTCACATATTCAAGAAAACATAAATAGGTCTTTTTGTATTGTATTTCATACACAAATCCACCTATATGAGGAACTGATTTCTTTCTATTTATTATTTTGGCTGCATTGGGTCTTCATTGCTGCACGTGGGCTTTTTCTAGTTGCAGCGAGCGGGGTTTACTCTTCGTTGAGGTGCGCTGGCTTCTCATTGTGGTGGCTTCTCATTTCAGAGCACAGGCTCTAGGTGCATGGGCTTCAGTAGCTGTGGCACGCGGGCTCAGCAGCTGTGGCTCACGAGCTCTAGAGCACAGGCTCAGTAGTTGTAGCGCGTGGGCTTAGTTGCTCCGCAGCATGTGGGATCTTCCCAGACCAGGTATCGAACCCGTGTCCCTGCATTAGCAGGCGGATTCTTAACTACTGCATCACTAGGGAAGTCCCTATGAGGAACTGATTTCTGAACATTCAATTTTCTTCAAGTATAACATACTTTATAATTTTTAAAAAATCACCTTTTCAAATCCTTTTAAAATGAGTTACACTATAAACACAAAAATACTTTCAATATCCATTCAGAATACTAAAAGAATGGCTCCACTTACAAAGGAACTTACCTCATCTGGGAAGTAAAAAGATGCACTTGTCTAAGCAAGAACTAATAGATGAAATCGGTCAGAAAACTATACAGGAAAGGAACAGACTGGATGGCCACAGGTTCACAGATAGAAACATTTCCCGTTCACCTTTTCAGTTAATACTTTGGTGCAGATACTTACTCCCTTAAAGTAATGAATGACATAGCTTTTCGGTTCCTTAAAACTTGTTATTTTGTAAATAAATATTTAACTACATTTTCAAAAAAGACTTGTAAGTGGCTACTTTAACTCTCAATGGTCTGATTTTATGTGCCTCTTTCTCTGTAATGGCAGCCTCAGTGAGCAATGGTCCAGGTACTAATAAATACAAAGTTCCCTCACATTTATACAAAGAACTCCTGCCATTTACTATATTTAAAAACATTTCTTTAATTGGGAATTAGATGTCTCTCAGGGCTAGGAAGTCCAGTATTCCTAAGAGTTTTCTGCTTATGGACAATGAATCTTTAATTAAGAATAAAAAAAGATATATAGGCTTTTCACTGATAATCTTTTATACTTTCTTAAACCTTATATACAAATTTTTGATCAAAATAAGTATTCACGATCACCTTCATTTGAAAAACAATACAGAAAAATACATTACACTTTTTCTAAAAGGCACATGAGTGCACACACACACAAACACACACACATAACACGCAAAACTCTTCATAATAAATGGATTGAGTTGTGCCATTTCTTTCTACTACCAAGATTATTTCTTATTAGTCCCCATTTTGTGAAATAACAAAGAAATGGAGGTTGTAGAAGAAAGTAAGGTTATTGATGACTCTAAACTCATGCGAAAATACCTGATTTTCAAAACAGCTTTATGGACATGGATATATTTCCCATCAATTCGAAACTTCAGATCGGCAGTTTCCGGACTGTCAAATTCTTTCTTCAGTGACTCTGCAACTGTTAAAAAGTCTTCATGCTCTGAAGGAAACGAGCACATTAATACAGGAAGCTCAGGAAACATGTTCAAGCTTTGAACTTCAGAAAGATAATGATTAGCATGATGGATAATTCCATTAGATTTTTTTCAGAAGAGTTCAGACCTTACTCAACAAATCAATTTCACAGTATTAAATTAAAATCAATGTCACAGAAATTAAATTAAATTTCACAGGCTAATGGGGAAACAAAAAATCAGGGACCCTCATTGGCACTGAATGAAGGTACTATAGACGCAGGAGACAGTTTCTGTTGTCCCCTGAGATGAGAAGGTGATTCTCAGCAGCTGCTGTTACCTAAGTAACAGAAAAAAAATACATATTTGGAAAGGCCAAATACCAGTCTGACATGCTAAGTTAGACATTAAAAACGTGTATTTTTTTTAAAAAAGAGAAAGTTATAGATCATCATGATTAGGTAACTACTACTCTCAAAATTGAGTGGTGCTCTTCTAAGATTAAGAATTTATCAATTTTCCTTGACAGAAACTCTAAGGTGCTCTGCTTTGGGATAGTTTCAAGGAGTTGGTAAATTTGACTCAAGGAGTCCTAAGAAACAAACTCACCACTTAGGCTAAGAGTGTGTTCTTTCACAGGGTGACCCTTTTCCCTCGATATCTGGAATCTAAACGTCCTTCTTAATGCTAAAAATTAATGCAGTACAAGCAATAATCCTTACACACTATCTAAAAGCAGAGCAAATTCACTTAGTAGGAATGTATACTTAGAAAGAACAGCTTTACAAAACCATGATCACACTGCCTGATAGGAAGGTGTAAGTACATGTAATTCTTATATGTAAGTAGAATCGTGCTATCATGAAGAAAAGTAAAGGCACTTGTACAATACTCATGCAACACTTTCCTGTGCTTTCCATGTGTGAACAAAGGGAAGGAGATAGAAGAAGGCTAACGGGGAAATTTTTTAAAGTCCAGAGACCCCTCGCTGGCACTGAATGAAGGTACCATCGATGTAGGAGACAGATTTCCACGTCCCCCGAGGTGAGAAGGTGACTCTCAGCAGCTGCTGTTACCAGGGCGCGTCTTAGAGGAGGGACAACTGCTAAAAACTAGGCTGAAGCTTAACAAAGGAGCTTTCCACAAGCTTTATTATCAGAATCTCCCAAGGAAATACCATTTGCCTAAGCCCTATTCCCTTAACATACATCCTCCCCCTACCCTGATACTGCAGAGCTCTCCTGGCTGTGGAGGAGGGGTGGACAAGCTCTCAAAAACCAGGCTTCCCCTGACCCTGCAACCTGAATCCCCAGTGAATGAAAGAAAGGAAATAACTAAGATGGGCAGAGTCCCAGAGTCTAGATTGCTACCAACCTCCCTACCGAAAAAACAGCTTCTTATCAGTGCCTAACGCCTGCATCTAGTCCTAAGAGTTGGACCATCTTGGTTTCTGGCAACAAGTATAGTACCTCCCTTCAGAGAAGAAATGTTCTTCATAGGTGTGAATTCATCCTCTGACTTTCTTCCCGACACACAGCTGAGATCAGAAACTGAGAGGAAATAAACACTTCTGACTTTTGGCGGGTGCAAGAGAAAGAAGTCACCTGGGAGATATGTTCAGGGACCATACTTTTTCCCAACTTAATAACAGAAAATATTAGGATGTTTGGTCTGAAAAGAATGTCTTTTCAGGATTAGGATTTTAAAATGCAAGAACCTGAGGGAAGCCTTTTTTTTTTTTTTTTTTTTTTTTTTTTGGCGGTACGCAGGCCTCTCACTGTTGTGGCCTCTCCCGTTGCGGAGCACAGGCTCCGGACGCGCTGGCTCAGTGGCCATGGTTCACGGGCCCAGCCGCTCTGCGGCATGTGGAATCTTCCTGGACCGGGGCACGAACCCGTGTCCCCTGCATCAGTAGGAGGACTCTCAACCACTGCGCCACCAGGGATGAGGAAAGCCTTTTATAAACAGGTCCAGGTTAAGCAGTATAGGACTCTGAGATGTGTACAGGGTCTATACATAGGTGTGATTACGGCCAAAGAGTCCCATTCTATAAACTAAATTTTCTTTGATCACAATATTCACTGCAAAAAAAATACTGTATTATAAAGAACCTGGAAAAGTTCCATTTGTTTCACTTTACGTTGAGCAGCAGTTTCACTTTTCCTAAACATACTCTTGCTCCCATGACCATATAGACTGGTCACCTGATGACAGGACAGCTCCAGCTACCTGACACACCTGAGCGTGACATGTTATTACAAGACCTTCAATATCAATTGCTGAGCGACCCAAACCCCATGTTGTCAACAGCTATATTAATTTTCAAGCACAGGGTATCATGACACTTATTTCCTCTGCATCACAAACAAAAGAATGATTTAGAAGAAATACATTGGCAAAAAGGCAGAAATAAACAAGAAATAAAAAAAGAGATTAAAATCATCATGTTAATGGCTACTCAGCTTGATTACATTTTAACATTTTCAATCAACAATGGACCCTTGAAGAAGACAATATTCAGAAAAGGGACAGATTATATAACCAAAGATCAACCTGAATCCACTATCCTTTTTTTTTTTAAGGCCGGGCGGCATGTGGGATCTTAGATCCCTGGCCAAGGATCGAACCTGGGTCCCTGGCAGTGGAAGCTCAGAGTCTTAACCACTGGACAACCAGGGGAAGTTCCCCACTATCCTTTATAATGCCGCTGTTTTGATCCCCTCCCGCCCAAAAAAGTATCTGAGATTCATTGAAAGAAAAATAGGGAAGGAAATTGGAATTAACAACGCCACGAAGTTAACAAAACCACAAGTTTTTCATTTTTTTTAAAGTTCATTTTTGGTTCATGTTATATTAGATTATGTAATAAGTTTAATATAACAAAAGCACTTAAGAACAGGTTCCTCAAACAAATAATTTGTACATGAACGTTCATAACAGCACTATTCACAATAGCCAAAAGGTGGAAACCATCCAAATGTCCATCAACAAATAAATGGATAAACAAAATGTGGTCTACATATACAACAGAATACCACTCAGCCATAAAAAGAAAAGAAGTACTGATACATACTACAACCCGGATGGGTCTCAAAAGCATTGAGTAAAAGCCAGACATAAAAGGTTGTACATTGTATGATTCCACTTACATGAAACATCCAACAGGTAATTCCATAGAAACAAAAAGCAAATTGGTGGTTGGGGGAAAGAAAGAATGGGTACAGGGTGTTCTTTTCGGGTGATGAAAGTGTTTTAGAACTTGATATAAATGATGGTTGCACAACATGGTGAAGGTACTAAATGCCCCTGAATCGTACACTTTAAAAATGGTTAATTTTATGTACGTGAATTAAACTGAAAACACTGAAGGGGAGAAAATAATAAATCCATATAATATTCCATAATGTTTTAATAAATTGTATTATGCAAATCTAATTTGGGGAAAGGTATTAACGCTAACGGAGGATAAAACATCTTGAACCTAAAAAAGCCCACAGCCAGCAAATGTGCAGGAACACCCGTCAGCTGATGACACCCTTCGCTGGGGGAAGCAGCCCTGAGCTTACCTATAGACAGGAGGCGCCAGGTGACGGCGGGCGTGGCGAAGCAGGCGAACACGTCGTCGGTGGACGAGAAGTGGGTGAGGTGAGGCAGGGTCACCGACTGGCCCCGGCACTGGCCCCACATGTACACGTGCCCTCCCTGCGTCTTGGCTGCAGACGTGTGGGCAGAGTGGCAGGCCGCAATCTCTATCACCCTGGGAAGTTTTCAGAAAAATGCACGTCACTTCTTTTTCACAGAAGCCTAAGCGTGCCACACAAGGTAAATAAAAAGTTCGTGCTCAGAGCACCTCAAAAAGCCCAAGATCCAGGGACTTTAGCTACCAAGTCATACTGACAAAAGCAAAAGACTAGAGCAAGAGTACTGTGTGTCTCCCTTCCTGGCTGCCCCACTTCTCACGCTAACCTCATTCTGAGTTAGGATGAATAATGCATACTGTTGAAGAAAACCTGGATAAAGGGAATAGAAACCAAAGAAAATGAGGGAAGTGGACACTGGAAAAAAATGTCCTGACAGTTCTGAAGGCTTAGACAGTAGCAAAAAATACTGTATTCAATATACCATTTCCTTACAAATACAACTTTATCTCTCACCCCCTACCAGTGCTCAGAACACTCATTAGGCTGATAGGCACTGGTCTGGGGGTCATGGACTCTGAATGTCCCAATCCAAATGGACATCAAGCCAAACTTACTACATTCTCCATATGCTTCTTAGGCAGGGTCTCAGAATCAGAAGTCAACATTCTAACACTTCGTGGGTAAGACCTTACAATATGGCTGAACAAACATTAAGCATCTATTCTAGTAACACACATTAAATCAAATCAATATTTAAACAGATAATGCCCTTTCAAGGGCAGATTTTATTTGTTTAAAAGTTGTTTTAGTTGGCTCAAAAAGAAGAGTTTATACTACGCTTTAAATTTCAACATGGTGACAGACCTTACTTTTCTTCCCTACTAAACAGGCAACAAGAAGCTGCAGGGATTATACCCAGATGCATTAATGCCTGCCTACCAATCTCAGGTGGTTATCTGAGAAAGCTGTGTAAGGATCACGTCAACTTCACGTTCATTCTGACTGGTACAACACTCCTTTGTTCAAAATGAGAATGTTAATGAACAGAAGAGCTACAAAGCCAAAGACCACAGCTCCAGCACACACAGTCCCAAGTCCCAACGCACACACAATTCCAAGACATGGTACTGACAAGTTACCTTTCTTTCTCCACCATGATGTGTGCTGGGCTTAGCAGGTTATTTTTATTGCCAGTTCCCAGCTGCCCATACGTGTTAGCTCCCCAGGCATAGAGCAAGCCCTCATCAGTTAGTGCTAGAGTATGTGCATAGCCGCAGACAATCTGCAAGTAAATTTAAATGGTTACCATCAACAGGAGAACAGGAAGGGCAGAGAAAACATCTACTTAAAAATTAGGGCCAGCTTCTGCAGAATGCCAATTCATCATCAGGTGTGGACCGACATTCTCTGGAACATTAAAAAAGCATTAGAAAAGCCTATACCTGAGACTACTGGATATTTTTCCTTTTTTTTTTTTTTTTTTTTTTTT
>NW_006793498.1:809345-811833 GCF_000442215.2 Lipotes vexillifer | reverse complement strand
TTTTTTTTTTTTTTTTTTTTTTTTTTTTTTTTTTTAATACTTATCAAGACCCGTATGCCAGCACCATGGTCTTTTCTTCCCATCATGAGAATTTAGGAAAGATATAATATTAAATGTGGAAGGTGAAGGCCCAGGGTACTCTTCAAAAAGACTTACTAAAATCTCTGGGAATTCCCTGGCGGTCCAGTGGTTAGGACCCCACGCTTCCACTGCAGGAGGCATGGGTTCGATCCCTGGTTGGGGAACTAAGAGCCTGCAAATATTCTGCCAAGTCAGAGCAGGGAAGATAGATGGGGACGGGCACCTAAGGGTCCACCACCCGTACCTGGTTCACACAAACGCTGTGCAAAGCTGCCACTCTCACGGGGGTCAGCTGATTGCCGTTGTTTCCCAAGCCTAGCTGACCATTGCCGTTGTAGCCCCAGCCGTATACCTTAGACAGAGAAAGGGGGAGAAAAGGCTTTTAGAACTGCTGGGAAGAGCTAAAAATGCCATCCATCTAAACAAATCAGATACTTCTTTCACTTCCAACACTCATATTCCACTAAATGTGATCCTACAACTGATCTCCAAACAGAAGATGCTTTAGGGGTAGGGATGACAGAATCTGGCAGTTTCTACTCCATAGCTTACTAGTTGGATAGCCTTGGGCAAGTCATGAACTCTTGTTTTAGGCATGAGGAAGCTGAGGCTCATTAACAATTACTAAGTACCTACTGTATCTCAGGACCTCGTGAAAGGTACTAGGAATAAATCTTTGGAAACAGTTTAACAGGAGAGACGGACACATGCAATTTTTTTGCAGCCAGGTGGCAAGTGCTATAATAGAGATATAATCAAGGCACTACAGGTAGAGAAGAGAAAGGATTTAGCCACAGAAGAAAGTTTAGGCAAGACTTTTGAGAAAGCAGAGGTCTGAGCAGGGCTGAAGGCACTTCAGGGGGAGGGCAGAGAACGTGCTGGAGACAGCTGGGGTGGCGGCTGGGGAGAGACTAGAAGGAAAGGTAAGGGCCCAAAGGGCCAAAACACGAACCGAGCAAAGTGCAATGCATCTGTGCATCTCCCACTGAAATATTCCAAAACTGAGACCAATATGACTACATTTGTATTCTGCAAAGATCACGCTGGCGGCAACATGAAGGGTGACTGCGGCGTGCAAGACCAGAGGCAGGGAGACCTCGACATATAACCTCATCTCCCATCAGCAAACAGGTGAGCTCTGATGAGGGTCCAACGAAGGCGGTGACAGCGGCACCACAAGAGGGACCAGGAAAGAGGTTAAAGAAGGAGACATAAGGGAATGTGGCAATCCCTTAGATGCCCTAAGCAAGAGGGGATCATTAGCTGAAAGCAGCAGAGCTGGGCATAGGTTTGACAGCGAGTGTTAAAGGTTTAGAATGACCAGCATGGGACATGGGTAAAGTACTGGTCAGGAACAGACAAGAGGCCTGGCTCAAATCAGAAACACGAGATATGGGTGGCAACATGCCCCATGGCAACACAGGGCAAATGGGCATCGGTGAGGGCCTTTCCAGTCAGGGTGACAGAGGGGAAAAAGGGGACGTGGAGTTTAGGGTACTAACAGATGGTTAAAAGCACTTTCAATGTCAGAAGTCTAATAGGTTTGAACTTTCTGGGGAGAAATTTGGCAATAGCTATCAAAAATTCTAATGACATACTCCCTGACCCAGAAATCCTATTTCTGGGAAATTATTCTATAGACATACTTGCATGAGTGTGCAAAGATATACACACTCACAAACAGTAACACAGAAAAGCAGTGCAACAATGTTTATAAACAAATATAAAAAACAATTGAAAGGCCCATCAGGAGAGCTCTGGATGCGGGTCATGTGCACAAGGAAAACCAACATCCATACAAAGAAAACTAAGCAACTATTATAATGGAAAGCAACTATCAATGGTCTGATAATAGATTCAGGTAAACCATATACGTTGTTAAGCAGAAAAGTTGCAGACCGGCAGAAAAAAGCAGTAGGTATAACAATCCCATTGTTTAAAGAAGGTAATTATACTCAACCATACATAACTATAGAGAAAAGTCCAAAAGGATATACATCAAACTATTAACAAAACTGAAAGAAAGGTATTCACTTTTTACTTTGTTTCATTTGTTTTCCTTTGTTGAAATAATCACAATAATAATTTAAAAATTAAATTTATTTTTTAAAATAAAAGTGGAAAATACTGGAATGGAGGATGTTAGATGACTATCCCAAGGAATTCGGAAGCCCTCTGGCGTGATATCAGGACTGATTCAAAAAGTGAGCTAGGGCTTCCCTGGTGGCGCAGTGGTTGGGAGTCTGCCTGCCGATGCAGGGGACAGGGGTTTGAGCCCCGGTCCGGGAAGATCCCACGTGCTGCGGAACGGCTGGGCCCGTGAGCCATGGCCGCTGGGCCTGCGCGTCTGGAGCCTGTGCTCCGCAGCGGGAGAGGCCACAGCAGTGAGAGGCCCGCGTATGGCAAA
>NW_006793498.1:802705-809210 GCF_000442215.2 Lipotes vexillifer | reverse complement strand
AAAAAAAAAAAAAAAAAGTGAGCTAACAAAGCCGAGCATTCAGTAAACTCTAAACCACCCTCGCACCCCAATGCAGGATGCCATACGTCTGTGTCCAAAGAAGCATCTTTGAATAATTTTTGTGCACTGAGACAGGCACAGGTGGTAACAAGTCCATTGACGTAGAAACTTCAACCAGAATTATTTTATAGAAATAACGATCAGCTCAAAGGTGACTATGGTAGAAGGTCACTGAAAGGTGGGTTTTTAAAAGTAGCCAATAACAATCAGGACGAAAAATTCTCCTTTTGCAAGTTGCTTTTTCCTGTGGACAAACGTTCCAGATGTAGGTAGGTACAAAGCCTTCATGCCCATTAGAGTTACTGCTTATAAACATCATCAGCTAACTTTAAAGAGTGCACATTGCCTCTTGCCTTCTGAGATGGCCCGCACACTCTGTCAGTGGAGTGTGTTTCTCCCAGGGCCGCTCTCACTTTCTGAGATGGACCGCATTCTCTCTATGCAATGAGTATCTCTCTAAATAAACCTGCTTTCACTTAAAAAAAAAAAAAAAGTGCACAGTTCACTTTTTCATTGGAAGAAAGAGGTAGTATTAAATTCTTTTATCTATTACGTTAAATCACAAATACCTATAAGCATTGGGCTATTTGGATCTGGCAAAAACACATTAGAACCTTTACTTGCAGATAAATCTTGGAATTTAAAAATTCATAATGAGGAGCAGACATCCTGTGGTTACAACCTCAATCAGTTATCTACGGAGTTGTCAAAATAAAGCACTCTTCCTTCCAGAATCTACCTGGAAAGAAAAGGACATTTCACTGAAGGAGGAGGTAGGAGGAGAAAGGGGGATGCAGACATCGCTCACCTCACCATTGTCCAGAACAGCCATGGACGAGGTCTGACCGCAGGCAATGCCAACCACCCTCTTAATATGTAAACAGTTTGTAACTTTGCGAGGAGTTGGTTGATTTGCTGTAGATCCTGATCCCACCTGGCCACAGTTGTTATAGCCCCAAGCAAACACCTACACAACGGAAGGGGAAAAGAAAAAGAAAGAAGAGTAAGGGTGAAAATTCTACCTCTAACACCCAGTAACAATCAAAAAATAAAAATAAAACCACTTAATGAGTACTTACAATGTGCTAAATGGTCCTAAGTGCTTTACATGCATTAACCCATCTAATCCTCATACTAATCCTGTAAGATGACCCTGGAATAGGTACTAGTATCATCCCCATTTTATACATGTAAAATAGAAACACAGAGAGGTTGAGTGACTTGCTTGAGACTCCACAGCTAGCAAGCAGAATTTACTACTAATCTGAACCCAAGCAGTCTAGCAGCGCTCTTAACCACTATGTTATACTTCCACTATAATTATGGCAGCTATATAGGATTTTTAATCCGGCATCAATAGGAAATGAGGTATATGCCACGTAAGTATGCCACAGTGAAAAAATCAGCCTAACTCTCTGGGCACAAATAGTCTTTTTTTTTCCATCGAAACTTCTGAAACCATTCTATGCTTTTCCCTATCTCACTAATCACCAATAGGAGACATTATATAAATTTTCCTGATGACACAAGCCTACCACCATTGTGATTATCAATCATAGTTCCACGTCCTAACACAGTCATGCTCACAAGTACTAAGGAGATGCTGTCCCTACAGGAATGACATGGGGTTGTTAGGCTATTCTTGATAACATTTTCTGAGTTCTCATTTGCTGTCTGTCAGCTCCAAGCAGCTCCCCTCCTCAACTGCATCCTGCTTATTTCTGGCCTGTGATTGGCCGTAACCTGAAAACCAGATTTCTAAGGGAGAGAGATACAAATAGAGCTCTAAGCTAAGTTAAAGAAGAAAAACAAAACTAAAAATCACTTTAAGTTAATTATTAACTGAGCCTATCAAACAAGAGTGTGACCAGAGAGCAGAATTATAGAGGAGGGGGGGATGCTGGTAGCAGAGGAGATAACTTCCTCCATCACTAGGAGAATTTGTAAGGACCCCTCTCACCCCCTTCACTTGCCTGTGGGAAGTGGTCCTCACACATCCTGAGTTCCGGCTTCCACAATTCTCTTTTCCTCTGTCAGCACTTTCTATCTAAGTTCACGTGTCTGAGGCTGCCCACGTGATGTCTTAAAACCCACGGCTGATGTCTTAAAAAGAATATGTGCTACAGGTTCATTTCATAGGCACAAAAGAAATAACCTGCCATACTTCCTGAAAGTGGATTCACAGGACTAGCTAGTGTAATAATGCAAATATTTATCCAAAGTAGCATATGCTTCAGGTTAAAATAAACCAGGAATCCAGGCTGCACAAATTAGCAAGTTCTAATTTCAACAATCATTCTTCTGCACTTCTTTTCAAATATCCCAAGTTGCTTTCCAATGCAGTTGCCTTTTATTTCAAAAATGGGAACGAGGGTTCCACTAACCAAGAAACAGACTAGGAACAGCAGATTCTGCACATAAGGCCTGCTAGGCCTGGCTCCAGCACATCCCAGCCATGAAACCTTGATCTCCCTAAGGTGCTCTGGTTTGTTCACCCATAACCTACCCTACTTAGTAAAATCACAGTAACAGCACTGAAGGACTTTAAACAGGGAACGATATGATCTGATCTGCATTTCATAAATCACAGGGGGCAGAGAAGTAATACTGCACAGGCAGACCAACTAAAAAGCTATAGAATAAAAGAGACCATGGCAACAGTCCAGGAGATGACAAGGCCTGACCTAAGGTTATGGAGATGGAAAGGAACAAGACGATACAAAAGACTGGAAGGTAGAACCAACAGGATGAGTAACATTTAAAATAAGCATGGAACTTGGGGGGTGAACAAGTTGTTCAGAACCTACTGGAATGTTGGTGAAGTTATTTTCTATGATATCATTACATTTACTGAAAAACAAAACAGACCTTAGGGGATGGGGGTCATTAAAAAAACAAAAGTATAGAACACTGTCATGCACATCTGATTTGTAATCTTAGCAAAAAGCACGAAACTCAACTGCCTTAAGAATTAACTCTACTGTCTTCAAAAGAGTGGTCCTGATCACACAATATAAGTTGTAATAGAAAAAGGGTTCATTCCCATACTGTTCTTAGCGACGCACACGGGGCTGCTATGTTCACACCATATCCAAGTACAAATGTGGTCATTTTTTTTTTTGAAAAGCAAAGCACTTTCACAATAGCCAAAGGTAGAAATGACCCAAATATTCATCGACAGATAAATGGATAAACAAAATAGACAATGAAGTATTATTCAGCTTTAAAAAGGAATGAAATTCTGCTGCAGGCTGCCACATGGATGAACCTTGAGGACATCATGCTGAGTGAGATAAAGGCAGTCACAGTGGACAAATACTGTATGATTCCACTCATGTGAGGTACCTAGAGTAGTCAAATTCTTAGAGATAGAAAGTAGAATGGTGCTTGCCAGGGGCTGGGAGTAAGAGAAAGTAGAGAGTTAATGTTTAACTGGTACAGAGTTTCAGTTTTGCAAGACAAAAAGAATTCTGTGGATGGATGGTGGTGAGGGTAGCATAACAATGTGAATATACTTGTCACTAATTAAAAACTGAGAAGAAAGAACAAAACTCAGGTATTCAAATAAAGCATATGCACAGCCTTAGCACAGCTCTCTTACCCCTGCCGTCTAAGCCCTTAGATGATGGGAAATAGATCAGAAAATACTTAGAATATAGAACAGAAAATACTTGGTCCATCATCTGTTGCTCAGAGGAGATAACCATCTCAATTTTAGGTGAGACAATCAAAAAAGTTATCTGTCACAGAAAATAAAAGGTTTGCCCAGAGCTGCCCACATTAAATATAGGGAAGGTGAAGAGAATCGATATGGCAGGGGGCGGGGGAAAAAAAAAAAAAAAAAAAAAAAAAAAAGGTTAAGATGGTAAATTTTATGTTACATGTATTTTACCACAATTTAAAAATAAAGAATAAAGGCAGGGCACTTACCTCTCCATCAGCTGCCAGAGCCATTGAATGATGTGAGCCACAAGCTACTTCAACCACTTGCTTGATCAAGAGGTTGGTGCAGACTTGGATGGGAGCAATGCCTTGGTTGGTCGTCCCATTCCCAAGCTGGCTATATCCATTGTGGCCCCAGGCATAAACAACTCCATCTATACAGGATGGCCGCACACAAAGAATCAGCTTAAAGAAGAAACAGTGACCCCTGTACTTTGCTCAACTCATCTTCCAATCTTAATTTCTTTTTGTGACATTGTGATTTATAAGAAATACATATCTGGTCATCCAGATTACAAAAATGCACTTATCTTGTATATTTAGTCTTCACCCACAGTTCCTGTCTCACAGCTCCCAAAACCGGTGGAATATCCTAAGTGTTGAGAATGATAAGGGTATCTTTTGTTATGTGAATGAGGTGACTTTTGGAAGAGCCTAAGGATGATGGGTCTGTTGCCAGAAGAACCAACCACAAGATTAGAGGGTTGGAGGGGAGAGGGGCTGGAGGCTGAATTAACTGCCACTGCCAATGACTTAGACAATCATGACTATGTAATGAAGCCTCCATAAAAACCCAAGAGGACAGCTAACTTTGGCCCCTGTTCAGAAAGCTGCCATGTTGGGGAACCAGAACACTTACATGTGCCACTGTGCCAGGCACCAGGCTCTACGAGGACAGAAGGTCCTTTATTCGGGCTGTTAACTCATATCCTTTAATATCCTTTTATAATAATCAGTAATCTAGTGAGTAAATGGATTTTCTGGAGTGCCGGGAGCCATTCTAGCAGATTAATCAAGCCCAAGGAAGGAACTCCCCATCGGTCCAGTGGTTAGGACTCTGTGCTTCCACTGCTGAGGGCCCGGGTTCGATCCCTGGTCAGGGAACTAAGATCCCACGTGCCACATGGCGGGGCCCAAAACAAAGGAAAACCCAAGGAGAGGGACACGGAACCTCTGATTTGCAGCAGGTTAATCAGGAGCACAGGTAACAACCTGAGCTTGTGACCAACATCTGACGTGGAAGGTGGTCTTGTGGGACTGAGCCCTTTACCCAAGGAATCTGATTCTATCTCTGGATAGGTAGTATCAGAATTGTGTTGGATTCCTGGACACCGTGCTGGCACCCAAGAATTACTTCTTGTTGGGGGATGTGCACGTGCACGCACACACACACACACACACACACACACACACACACACACACAACTGGGTCCAGGAACTCTCTATTCAGTTGATGTCAGAAACAGGATTTGCAAGAACAGCCCTGGCTCACAGACACATGGTTTTTGAAGACAAAGGATAAAAGGTCAAGGAATGAGGAACCTTTGATTCCTAGATGGCTACCTAGTCCCCATGGTATGAAACTACAGCTGTGGTGCAATCAGTTACTAAAGGTGAAAGTTACCAATGCCGTTTAGAAATGGGAGTAGACGCAACTCCCAAGGAGTTGGCTCAATGGATATATAAGGAAATGCAAAATAAGAAGCACACTAAATAAACAATTCCTGGGACTTCCCTGGTGGTCCAGTAGCTAAGACTCCACGCTCCCAATGCAGGGGGCCCGGGTTTGATCCCTGGTCAGGGAACTAGATCCCATGTGCTGCAACAAAGATCCCACATGCAGCAACGGAGCTCCTGCGTGCCACAACTAAGACCCAGCACAGCCAAATAAATAAATGAATACTTTTAAATAAATAAATAAACAATTCCCCGCTTATTTCATATGTAAGAGCCGAAATAAAAATAAAACAAAGTGCTTGGCCTTGATGCTGATTCAAGCTCAGATTTGGGTCAATCTGAGCTCCAGCCACTAGCCTCAAAGCTGCCTAGAAAGGGAAACATTATGCAACAGAAAGTACCTCTAGTACCTCTGGGTCGCCAAGAAAATAGTTACCATAGGAGAAGGGCAAGAACAAGAAACAACTAAAAGCAAGGGATATCGTGTGAAGGAACTGGCTCGCTTTGAGGAGCAGCAGCATCAGCTTCCTGAGGAACCTTTACTGAACCAGACTGTGAGATGAACTAATTCAAGGGCTGTGTCTTTGACTTTGAAGGCTGCAGAATGGAAGAGCAATGTCTGCATTGATGTAGGACCCACTGCTCTCTACTGAACAATCACAGGTGTCTGTACATGATCCAGACACTCAGGAGGTTATTCCCGAGCAGACAGCCAGATTGGTGGACTGGATAAAAGCCACTGTAAAGTCTGTTTATCCTGATAAGAGGGATTTCCCAGCGCCCCCTGTTAATGCCAGATGGAACACCCCAGATGAAGCAGCTGAGATGCTTCGTATGCAAGCCATGTGGGACTGGCTTTATGATGACTGGGATATTCACCCACTGAATACGCCCATTACCCAGATTACGGTAAATGCTGCGATTAAGGGGGTCCCTGTTACATGGGCACCTCATGTAACTTTACTGCTACAAAATCAAACAGTTTGAGACACCTTACCTAATTTGCTATCTCAACTTCCCCATAGAGGCCTTACTAAGAACATTA
>NW_006793498.1:787328-802695 GCF_000442215.2 Lipotes vexillifer | reverse complement strand
GAGGGAAAGACAAAGGGGAGAATCAAGGGACTCACTCCAGCAGAGTGAAAGTCTTCAAACGGTTGTTACAAAGTGGGATGAATAAATCAGATGCTCACGCAGTTGAAACCAAGGTGTGGCTGCAGCACAACCAGAGACTGGTGAACCAATGGGACCCCATGTTGGTCTCTAAAATTAAAGGGCCCCAAACAAGTCCGCTCTATTTATCCCAGCTTGGAAGGCGTTAAAAAGCCAGAAGGTAAAGATTAAGGTAAGAAAGAATGCCCTGGGGCAATGGTAAGGAAGATTAATCAAGATAAAGATTGACCTAAAGGCCAGGATCTTCTGGCCCGATCCCCAGCAAGGCACCCAAGGGCATAAGCACATGTGTGGGTGAAACAGCCACGGGGAGGAGGAAACTTTTCTGATACAGGACCCCGACGTGTGATTCCAAAACCTGTTGGTAAAGTCTTAACAGCTAAGGTTAGAATGGGGGATACAGATGGGTAACAGTTGATAGGACTCAAGTGAAAATCTGAATGAAAACTGGGGTTTTGGAACAGATTCTGTGTGATGTGGACACATCCCCCTTACCTGAACGGAGTCTTGGGATGGATATTACATCGGACTGGGGACTGCTTCCCCAACCTAACATTGTAAAACAGAAGGCGTGTAAATCTGCCCTCAGGCCGGTTTTACTGGGCGCTAGATGGGAACCACTAGAACTGCCTGAGCCCGCACAGGTGCTGAACTTTCATATAGAACACCTTGTGGACAGAAAGAGAGCTCACCATTTTAATTAAAGCTGGAACACTGGTACCAATGCACTCACCGTACGGTAGCCCTGTGAGGCCTGGGGAAAAGGCAGGTGGCTCCTAGGGGCTAACAGTAGGCTATGGAGGCGTAAATAAAGTTGTGCCGCCTACAGCCTCAGCAGTTCCGGTCGTGGCTTCAGCCTCAAAGAAGATGCAGCAGGCCAGCAGAAGCCGGAAACCAGGGGCTGACCTTGCACATGCTTCCTTCTCAACCTCAGAAAAAAGCCAGTAGCAGTTTGCCTTCATGTGGGGAGGATCCCAGTTTACTCTTACTGTGTCGTCACGGGGTTATCTGAACTCAGGCTTACTGTCACAATTTGGTCAGAAGGGATCTGGACTTGACACAGGTCTCAAGTGCAATCATACACTATATTGATGACATTATGACAATGTCGGAAACTGAAGAGCAGGCAAGGAGTGATGTGAATGCCACGGTGACACACATGACCCACTGGGGCTGGTTAATAAATCCCACAAAGGTCCCAGGGCCTACCCAAACGGTAAAATTCTTAGGAATAACCTGCCGAAGCCACGAAGACGCTAAACTAAACTGCTGTCACTACCCACCCCTAGGACCAAAGAAGCAGCAGCAAGCCAGCATTTGGGTGGTTTATCTGGCATTTGGAGAATACATATTCCACATCTGGAAACAATGCTAGCTCCCATCTATAAGATTACCCGAAAGACAGCTGTATCTGAGTGGGGGCCTACGCAAGAGCAGCCTGTGTCTGAATTAGCAGAGGGCGGCAGCTCTCCCAATGCTTATGGGGCTTTACGGCCCCATCAGATATGATTCTGAGGGTATCTGCCACCTGCACTCTGCAGCAGGAGCTTATGGCAAACCCGGGAGCACTTCCCAGCAGTGACCACTGGGATTTTAGACCAGAAAATTCCCAGATGCCGCTGTCTGGTACACACCATTTGAGAGAAAATTAGTAGCCTGGGCATTAACTGAGACTGCCTCAATGACTGAAGGACATAAAATAATCATGAGACCTGAGATGCCCATAACATCTTGGATGGTGTCGGAGAAGTCCTCTAATAAGAAAGGCAGTGCCCCGAAGAGTTTCGTAATAAAACAGAAATGGTTTACAGGGGAGCGTGCTGCTGGGGGAATGCAGGCAGGCGTGAGCAGGGAGCCTCTTTTCATCTAGGACCGACTTTGGAGCTGCCTGAGGAGCTGCTGGAACCCACTGCTTTGTGGACATGCCCTGTGAAGCTCTAACGGAACAACAAAGAGTCACTTGCTTTACAGACACAGTTCCAAGGTGAATGGACAATATCCCATTTGGAGAGCGCCCACATTAAGACCAGTGGATGGCAAGATTGACTGAAGGAGTCAAGAATAAATCAGTGCAGTGGGCTGAACTGCAGGCTGTTTTCCGAGCAGTGATGGAAGAATTAAGCAATGGTAAAAACCCGTATGTTTGGGTCTTTACCAACTCATGGGCTATAGTCAATAGCCTGGCTGTATGGTCAGGTAGATGAGCAATGGAAACTAAACTGTTAAAGGGATGCCCACATGGAGCATGGCCCTATGGAATCACTCTGGGAATTTAAGAAGCACATTAAAGTAGGACATGTTGATGCCCATCACAAGAAGCTGACTGGAACCACCAAGTGGACCATTTGGTGTACTCCCTTGACGTGGCCACCTGGGTCCATGGAATGAATGGGCACGGTGGGGCTGCAGCAATGCAGAGGTGGGTTGAATTTCTCTTGTACTTTGAGAGGCACAAAATGCCAACAAGAACCATTCTGTCAACAAGAGAGCCAGGGACTGCAGATGGCTATGGGGAAAACTCCCCGGGGGGAAGGCCCCCCCCCCACAGAGCTAGCAAGGGGATTACACTGGAGCAATGCCAGTAGCCTCAGGGGCTATAAATGGGGTCCTAACGGGAAGAGATCCTTTACTCTGGACTGAGCCTTGCATACCAGGTAGTAGAGGCAAATACTCAAAATAGTATTAAAGGACTGGAACAGAAAATACTGTACCTTTTTTTTTCTTTTTGCTCAGACAAATCACTGATCAATGGCATGGGTAAAATAAAGGCATTTTAAGACAGTGTCTCAAAGATTTCTCTCACACCTGCTTCCTTGAGAAGCTACTAGGGATGTGTTTCACCCAAATGAGGGTATAATCCAAGGAGGAAGACACAGGACACAAAAAATAGGGGATCCAGAAAGGACAAAGGATCCAGAAAGAACAAAGTAGGGACGTCCGAGGATGACGGTGAAATGAAGTTTTAGGCCGACGGCTGTGCAACAGCCTAGAGTGACCAGGCTAGAGTAGGGGTACAGAGCACTCCGGAGATGTACTGATATGCTCAGAGGTGCCCAGAAGCAATACTGTGCTATAGGGACTTCCCTGGTGGCGCAGTGGTTAAGAATCCGCCTGCTAACCCAGGGGACACGGGTTCGAGCCCTGGTCTGGGAAGATCCCACATGCCGCGGAGCAACTAAGCCCTTGCGCCACAACTACTGAGCCTGAGCTCTAGAGCCCGCGCGTCACAACTACTGACGCCCGTGCGCCTAGAGCCTGTGTTCTGCAACAAGAGAAGCTACGATGATGAGAAGCCCAGGCACTGCAACGAAGAGTAGCCCCCACTCGATGCAACTAGAGAAACCCGCACGCAGCAACGAAGACTCAACACAGCCAAAAATAAAATAAATAAAATTAAAAATTAAAAAAAAAATACTGGCGCTCGCTTCGGCAGCACATATACTAAAATTGAAACGATACAGAGATTAGTATGTCCCCTGCGCAAGGATGACACGCAAATTTGTGAAGCGTTCCATATTTCTGTAGTGAGGTGGATGGACCTAGAGTCTGTCATACAGAGTGAAGTAAGTCAGAAGAGAAAAACAAATACCGTATGCTAACACATATACGTGGAATTAAAAAAAAAAAAAATGTTACGAAGAACCTAGGGGCAGGACGGGAATAAAGACGCAGACCTTCTAGAGAATGGACTCGAGGACACGGGGAGGGGGAAGGGTAAGCCGGGACAAAGTGCGAGAGTGGCATGAACACATACATACACTACCAAATGTAAAATAGCTAGCTAGTGGGAAGCAGCCACATAGCACAGGGAGATCAGCTCGGTGCTTTGTGACCACCTAGAGGGGTGGGACAGGGAGGGTGGGAGGGAGAGGCAAGGGGGAGGGGATATGGGGATGTATGTATATGTATAGCTGATTCACTTTGCTATACAGCAGAAACTAACACACCATTGTAAAGTAATTATACTCCAATAAAGATGCTAAAAAAAAAAAAATACTGCGCTATAGAAGAGTTCCAGCATACATTTATGACAAACAAGTAAGCCCAGGAAAACAAACAGTTGTATAAGAAAGGAGATGGCTCAGCTATAAATAATACTTATCGACTCCTAGTAATGTGAACACTGAATACTGATTTAACCAAAATGGTGATATCCCTATAGAGACGCAATAAGGTGAGGGAAGGTAGGAGAAAGAGAGCTAAATTCTATCTGCTGTTACAAAAAGTCAAAGGATAATATCTAAAGTAAAAAAATTCAGAAAGAGCAGTATAAGCATGTTAATTTAAAAATATGAGAGTAAATACCAGAAAAAAACACCTGAAGGAGTTAAAAAGTAATTCCACCTGAATAGCAGTTTCTAAGAGTAAGGAGGAGTGAGACAGAGTCCTGTTTTCTACTAAAACCCATATACTATTTGATGGTTTAAAGTGTTAAACTGTTTTTAAACTATGTGACTATTTGTAGTACTTATAAAATACACACAAATATATGTATCATACATACATTAAACATCCTATACATCATGTATCATATGTATGTTGTATTAAATGTATTATAACAATCAAAACTGAATTAAAAACAAAAAGAAGACTATTCCCCCAAGAAAACCAGTTATTTGGGCTTCCCTGGTGGCGCAGTGGTTGAGAGTCTGCCTGCCGATGCAGGGGACACGGGTTCGTGCCCCGGTCTGGGAAGATACCACATGCTGCGGAGTGGCTGGGTCCATGAGCCATGGCCGCTGGGCCTGCGCGTCCGGAGCCTGTGCTCCGTAATGGGAGAGGCCACAGCAGTGAGAGGCCCACGTACCGCAAAAAAAAAAAAAAAAAAAGAAAACCAGTTATTTATATTTGTGTTTTATGTTTATTTGTATCTTAATTGTAACATTCAAGATAGTTAAAACTGTAGGATCTGGACTCTGAAAATAATTCCAGAAGAAAAGTTATAGTTGCCCAAGGTCACTACTTTGAAGAAAACCAAGAATCCGAATGCACACGTTTCTGTATGTTTGCTCCAGAAAAAACTGCTTCAGTATTTTATGGTCAGAAATCAATGCCTCATTAAAATTAACATGTGTTAGGAAAACATTAAATCATCAGGTCACAATGGATGACATGCTGAACCAGTCTGCAAAGAAGCAACTGCCTGAAAGAGCCCGTGTGATGCTGGAAGGCATGATTACACAATGCAGAGGCAAGATAATCACCTCATTATACTCCACACCAGTTACACTCTTACCAGACAATCATGCTCACATCTGGATCTCACAGCCTGAGAAAAATGTGGAGAACTTGGGAGTGGATTCAGATGTAAGTTAAAGGCTGTTAAAAAGCTCAATACCAAGACCCACGGTAACATCTGAGGAAGCTGTGATTCCCCAGGCTAGAGACAGAAAGGCAGAGAAGCAAACGCTCCCACGTGCGCCCTACAGTTTACCCAACAAAAAGCTAGAGAGCAAGAACTAATGTGCCTAAAACATAAAGGGAAGAAGCTGGGTTATATATGACAGATTTTCAGAGAGCTCTGGGTGCTCACAGTACAGATAAATCACCAAGGAAGAATGCAGAGGCCCCTCTGGTGATCTTGGGGAGGCAGAGAGGAAAAGAAGAATCTACCCCACATTCTTTCCAGATGGCACCCACACGAACGCCAAGGAAAGAACTGAGATTTCTTGAATTCAAGATTCACACAAGGAAAACCAGTACTAACTGTGTTTTTAAAAATGTACCAAGTGGACTTCCCTGGTGGCGCAGTGGTTAAGAATCCACCTGCCAATGCAGGGGACACGGGTTCGAGCCCTGGTCCGGGAGGATCCCACATGCCGCGGAGCAACTAAGCCCGTGCGCCACAACTACTGAGCCTGCGCTCTAGACCCTGTGAGCCACAGCTACTAAAGCCCGCGCACGTGCCTAGAGCCCGTGCTCCCCAACAAGAGAAGCCACTGCAATGACAAGCCCATGCACCGCAACGAAGAGTAGCCCCCTCTCGCAGCAACTAGAGAAAGCCCGCACACAGCAACAAAGATCCAACGCAGCCAAAAAAAAAAAAGTACCGAGTAAAACCTGGACGTTGCCTTGCTACAACAATTCACTGAAAAATTAGGCTGAGGACCACTTCATCTGCTACAGTTCATCTTCTTTACATAAGTTGTCGAAAGCCTCAAAAGTTTGCTTAAATTGCAAGTCATCCTATGGCTGTTCCAGAGGGAGTCTGAAGTGTTTTAACTTTTACCTGTTTTGTGTACTTCCGCTCAGAAATTAAGACACAAATCATTCAAAATCCAATATCTGATACAAACCCGCCGCCCCTTAGCTTAGAATTAACTGCTCGATTTCCCACCAACAGAAGCTGGACTTATTCCCACTTTACCTTCGGTGCTGAGAAGAACATGTGGTCCACTCCCATAACTAAGGCTCTTAATCTTCTTTCCACATAAGGCTTCCAGCTTTTTGGGTACAAGTGTACTCTGGTTATCTCCAGTTCCTAGACAGTTACTGTAGTTCAGTCCAAATACAAAGACCTGGGAAACAAATAGTTCTGTCTGAGTCACTTGGCCTACATTTACACAAAAGGTCCCTTCTCCACTCTGAATATAAGACACACTAAAACTCAGTTTGACAGCTCAGTAGCTAGGAAGAGACTGACATGGTTGTTAAGAAACATTCAGGGCTTCACTGGTGGCGCAGTGGTTAAGAATCTGCCTGCCAATGCAAGGGACACGGGTTCGATCTCTGGTCCGGGAAGATCCCACATGCTACGGAGCAACTAAGCATGTGAGCCACAACTACTGAGCCTGCGCTCTAGAGCCCATGAGCCACAACTACTGAAGCCCATGTGCCACAACTACTGAAGCCTGCGTGCCTAGAGCCTGTGCTCGGCAACAAGAGAAGCCACCGCGATAAGAAGCCCTCGCACTGCAACGAAGAGTAGCCCCCGCTCGCGGCAAGTAGACAAAGCCCACACACAGCAATGGAAGACTCAATGCAGCCAATAAATAAATAAATAAACAAACAAATAAATAAATAAAATCTATTAAAAAAAGAAACATTCAACCTCTGCTGACTGAAGTTTTAGAATATTTGGCTATACTATGAAACTCAAAGAGTAGTAGGGATGAGGGGTATTAAATCAAGAAACGGAAAGAAAAAACAAATTCTATCAAAGACAAGCATCTTTTTGGATTTTAGGCTCTCTTTATGCCCCACTTTTTCTCAGTCTTCACATTGCACACTTTAAAGCTCAACCCCCAAATAAGCCCTAACATTACGCCCTGGGTTTTGAGAGATGCTTACCTCGTCATTGTCAGTAACATACAGTGCTTCGTTGGCTGAGGTGCCGAAGACACAAGCTTTCCGAATAGATGCAATTTCTTGAGGTGAGAGCAGAGTGAAGATTGGCCACTTTCCTACATCCACCATGACTCTGGTTTCAAGTAATTCCTAAAAATAAGCCGACATCTCTGCTGTAACAAACAAAACAAATTCCAAAATAAAAAATTAAATAACCACTAAACTAAAACAAAAAAAGACAATGTTAACACAAGGAAACAAAAGCTAATTTCAGAATAAACCACCTACTTTTGGTTAAATGGATCGCTCACTTGCCCCAGCAACGTGTCCAATCCTTCCTCTACCTTCAAACCTGTGCCTTTTCCTGTAACGGGAGGAACAACCTGCTAGAACCAACTGTCTGTCTTGCCCACTAACAAGTCAGTGCTCATCTGTCACATACATGTTTATGTGCAACCCGACAGCAGACAATGGAGAGAAGACATGCCAACTAGATGAAACCAAGGTCTTGTCAGGTATTTTCCCCTCCAGGGTATTGAGATAAAGTTAAAGGTTACAATACTCATTTGTCTAAGGTAGTTAATTCTCAACTAGGAGTGTGTGTGTGTTATAAAATTCAGAATCATTATTTCTACCTCCCCACTCTCCCACTACCACCCACAGGATGCCCTGAAAGACCCTCATCCCTTGTAGAAAATCACTGCCACACTGAGCCACTGTTTAATGATAGAAATGGGACATCCCTCAGATAGCCTGGAGTGGCAAAAACATTAAGAAGCAGTAGCCTAAGATTTACTGGATGAAAACATAAAAGAAAGTATTATGTTCTATTCCTAATTTATATGACCACATATATACATGGACATTTCATTTCACATGGAGAAAAGTTGTATGAACAAGGGTAAGAGAATTCACCCTCACCTTGGTGTCAGAGCTGATGACTACAGATTTCATGCAAGTAGCAATTAGCTTAAAGATCACCCTATAAAAAGTAGAGATATGTATAAATTTCCACAAAACTCTAAATTTGATCTGTTTAAGAAGTTTTACACAAAGAATCCTGGTCATAGCTCCAATTCTTCGAGAGTTAAAAAGTATTTCTAGAAAGTCCAGGGGGCTGCACAAAGCACAAAACCTATCATGCCAAGTGAGTTTCCATTCTGGCTCTCACCTCTGGAAACTGAAATAGAACCAAGCAGTTAATAAACACAACCAGGGTTTCCTAATGAGCTACATAACTCATGATAACTCATGAAGTTCCTTCCCGCCCACCCTCTTTTCAGGCCTCTAAAAATAGCCAAGCGAGCCAAGGTCTTTCTGGCCTCAGAACCTCCAACAGTACCTATAGAAGAGATACCTGGGGCTTGGGCTTACTTAGCCAGGGCCTCAGTTTCCACCACCGAGGGAGGTTTTATCCATCAGCACCAGCTTGGATGACAAGGACCAGATAGATGCTTGCAATACCCCAAGGATCACAGTGCATATTCAATAAGCACTAAACACCATCAGGACAGGCTGGTCCCTGTCACTGCATAGCCAGACTCCTAGACTAACATTTGAATGTTCTGAAAAGTGTGCATGAATGTGTATGTATGTGCGTGCGTGTGTGCGTGTGCGTGTGTCTGTGTGTGTGTTGGTGGGAAGAGATAAAGGACTTCGGGGAGGGTAAAAACTAATACATAAACATGTTAAAAAATTTTTTGTTTCAAATGGTACAAAAGGATAGAGGAAAGTTAAGTCTCTCTACCATCCCTCCCCAACCCGCTCCTCAAAGGAAACCACTGAAACAGTTGATTCTAATTCCTTCCACAGTGTAGACTTACATAGCATTATATGTGTGAGTGTGGGGAAGCTTCCCCCCCGCCATTTAACAGTACATCTTTGAAATCATTCCTATTAGCACATATAAGAATTACTTCATTTCTTTTCAATGGTTCTACAGAGCATTCCATTACATCGATTTAACAGCTTACCTGTTTCTACTGGGAGACATTTAAGTCACTTCCAGTCTGTTGCTAACATGAACAATACTGAAACTACTGTTTGCATACATTATATACACATCTTTTTAATATATGTTTCTAAGATAAATTCCTAAAAATGGAATTGCAGGGTCCAAGTCTAATAGCTGCTTTACCTTTAATAGCTATTTCAAATTGTCCTCTACTAAAGTAGTACCAATACATAAAAGAACCATCCATGTTGGCAGCCCCTTTCACCTGCATCCTTGCTCACAGTGTATTATCACGGTGTTTCTGTTTTGTTTAAACTTTAATTTCTCTTATGATGAGTGAGGTTGGGATAATTTTTAAAAAATAATCACAGTCATAGCAACAATAACAACTAACACTTCTTGAGTATTATGTGCCAAGCACTGTTCCAAGTACTTTACATTTATTAATTCATTTAATCCTCACTTTACAGACAAGGAAATGTAGGTAAAGAGACTTTAAGAGTTTGCTCAAACTAGTAAGTGGCAGATTCGGGACCTGAAGCCATGCCACCTGAAGCCAGCATGTGTACCCTTCAGCTCTCGGTCTCATGTGATTAAGAGTCCAGGTGCCATTCTTTTACATAAAGTCCCTATTTTTCCTACTGGACTGCCATTCTTTTCTTTGTTCTTGATTTATAACTGTTCTTTGTATGGTAAGAAGATTGTCTTAAATGCTTTTAGAAGTAATAGAAAAGATGCCCCCCAGGGCTTCCCTGGTGGCACAGTGATTAAGAATCTGCCTACCAATACAGGGGACATGGGTTCGAGCCCTGGTCTGAGAAGATCCCACATGCTGCAGAGCAACGAAGCCCGTGCACCACAACTACTGAGCCTGCTCTCTAGAGCCCACGAGCCACAACTATTGAAGCCCACGCGCCTAGAGCCCGTGCTCCCCAACACGAGAAGCCACTGTAATGAGAAGCCCACACACAACAAAGAGTAGCCCCCGCTCTCCGCAACTAATGAAAGCCCGCACGCAGCAATGAAGACCCAATGCAGCCGAGAATAAATTTATTTAAAAAAAACAACAGAGGGGGAAAACCACAAGAAAGGAAACCATGTGGATATCTGTAAGCAGGTAGATAAATTCCAAGAAAATCCAGATGCCTATTTTCCTAGAATATGAACTGTATCAAAGTGTATCAAAATTTAATATTTTATGGTAATATACAATTACATTTTAGATGGGGGGAATAATTACATTGGCCAAAAATATGATTCACCACCTTTAACATTACAACACAAAGGATATTACCATTCAAAGTTATACAACTTCCTGACAGCACTATAACCATTCTGAAGTCATTAATCACTTTACAGGCAACTCTGCCCTAAGAGTTTGGTAATCTGCTGAAAACAAATCAAGCTAACTTGCATAATGATGGCTTATTATACAAACTGAGTTTGCCCATTGCTAAATTACTTGAAGCATTATTTTACGAGATATTTCTCCAAACACTTGTAACTTGAGAGTCAATGTAAAAGCCAAGTCATATATCTTCCATGTCCACACCCCTCATAAAATCAGAAAGCATCACCAGTAGCCCTGGCCTGGTAGAAAGGACGGTGATTGCTGAGGACTGGGTTTTAGTCCCAGGTTTACTTTTAATCAAAATTAACCTGATACTTTTTGTTTGTTTCTTTGCGGTACGCGGGCCTCTCACTGTTGTGGCCTCTCCCGTTGCAGGCTCCGGACCTGCAGGCTCGGAGGCCATGGCTCACGGGCCCAGCCACTCCGCGGCATGTGGACCCGGACCGGGGCACAAACCCGTGTCCCCTGCATCGGCAGGCGGACTCTCAACCACTGCGCCACCAGGGAAGCCCCCCAGGTTTACTTTTAATCAAAAGTAACCTGATACTTTTAATCAGAAGTAACCGTGATAACCTTCCTGAGCCTGAGTTTCCCAAAAACCTGTTCTATAAAAATCTACAATTTTACGTTAAATATGTAAGGAAGAAGCTATGTGGATTTATGAATGCATGAGAACAACAAAGGCAGTAACACTGGCCAAGCAAGTAATTTACCACTAACAACTCAAGAAGTTAGTAGGATTCAGCAGTAATTAACCAAGTGCCTAAAGAAAGATAATCCAATGTTTTCCCTTCCCATGTTACTGTGCATCAAAAGGGAAGATGCTAACAAAAAGCTAAACTATGTGCTTATTCCCAAGTAAAAAACAAAAACAAACCAAAAACCCCACAAAAACCAAAAGTACTCTGTAAGACTGAAGTATGTTATAAAACAATATGTACTGGGGCTTCCTGGGTGGCACGGTGGTTAAGAATCCGCCTGCCAATGCAGGGGACACAGGTTCGAGCCCTGGTCCGGGAAGATCCCACATGCCGGCAGAGCAACTAAGCCCATGCGCCAGAACTACTGAGCCTGTGCTCTAGAGCCTGCAAGTCACAGCTACTGAGCCCGCGTGCCACAACTACTGAAGCCCGTGCACCTAGAGCCAGTGCTCCGCAACGAGAAGCCACAGCAATGAGAAGCCCGCGCACCACAATGAAGAGTAGCCCCCGTTTGCCGCAACTAGAAATAGCCTGCACGCAGCAACGAAGACCCAACGCAGCCAAAAATAAAATAAATTTATATAGAAAAACAATATGTACTACGTGAATACAATTTTTTTAAGTACAACGTATAAAGAAAAAGGATATACACACACCAAAATGTACTTCACTGGAGAGATTAGAGGTGATATTTTCTTCTGTTTAAATATATTCCAAATTTCTGTAACACGCACTTTGTGATCAAAAATAAAGTATTTTATTTAACATCTTTATTGGAGTATAATTGCTTTACAATGATGTGTTAGTTTCTGCTGCATAACAGAGTGAATCAGCTATACATATACATATATCCCCATATCTCCTCCCTCCTGCGTCTCCCTCCCACCCTCCCTATCCCACCCCTCTAGGTGGTCACAAAGCACCGAGCTGATCTCCCTGTGGTATGCGGCTGCGTCCCACTAGCTATCTATTTTACGTTTGGTAGTGTATATATGTCCATGCCACTCTCACTTCGTCCCAGCTTACCCTTCCCCCTCCCCGTGTCCTCAAGTCCATTCTCTACGTCTGCATCTTTATTCCTGGCCTAAGTATTTTAAATGAAATTAAAGCTTAGTTATTTTAATTATGCTTACCCTCTAAGCTGTTAAAAGTTTTAAGAGGTATTCTTGCTTTCAATTCACAACCTAGGGTGGCAGAATGTTTTGGGCGAATCTGTAAAATGAGTTTTTAATATAAACTTAAATGTAGAAGGTGTGAATGTAAAAGGGTACAGCCAACATGGAAAACATTATGGAAGCTCCTCAAGCAATTAAACATAGAATTACCATTTGACCTAGCAACTCCACTCCTAGTGTAAAGATTTTAAAGCAGGGACTCCAGATAGTTGTACACCAATGTTCAAAGCAACATTATTCACAACAGCCAGAAGATGGAAAACCCAAATATCTATCAACAGATAAATGGATAAACAAAATGTGGTATCTACCTACAACGGAATGTTATTCAGCCTTGAAATGAAATACTGACACACAGTACAATAGGAATGAACCTTCAAGACATTATGCTAAGTGAAATACGCCAGACACAAAAGAATAAATACTGTATGAGTCCACTTACACGAGGTACCTAGAGTAGTTAAATTCACGGAGACAGAGTAGAATGAGGTTGCCAGGGCCTGGGTGGTATGGGTTTGGGGAGTTATTATTTAATAGATACAGAATTTCAGTCAGGATGATGAGAAAGTTCTGGAGACTGAGAATGATGACACTGGCATAACTTAATGTCATTAAATCGTACACTCAGAAATGGTTAAAATGATAAACTTAATGTTATGTATATTTTACCACAACTTTTAAAAATCAAATAATGATCCCATGGGCTTTTATCAAGCCTGTATTAATAAACTCAAAGATGCATTTTAAAAAATTAAATGTAGAAGTTTCAGACCTAAAAAATAATTCTGGGAAAGTATAATCATAATTCTGTCTTGGGAAGGCAAGCTCAGATTAGGGAAATTCTGAATGGAACATTTCTAAAAGAAATATCACCTTCTTAGAACTTACCAGAACTTACAGCAATTCAAACTAGACCAAACTAATTGCCTCGATGAACAGGTCCTTCCAGGGCTTAATTGATAATCATAAAAATGAGTTGTAATTAGCATGTCAGTTATGTTAAATAGTTAACTTGTGAAGTTCAATGAGATAGTGACTTTTTTGCATTATTTTTATTCATTATTTTATTTAGGAAATACTTTCTCATAAATAGCTCTGATATGTTCAGACTGAATTATCACTCATGCATTAATAGGTGAATCAATGATTTTTTTTGCTCTATGGAGATAAAGCAAGGACAGAAGAACAGAAAAGAGAAATGGAAGCAGAGATTGGAAGAGAGTTTAATGCTCTCAAAGGATAATAGGCCAACCCCCTTGGATCTCCATATTTTCTTTGGCACTTGAAAATACATCCTGTGTTCCCACAGACTCACTCTGTGTCCACTAGTACTACAGATCTATATCCCATTCCCTGGGATGGCTTTTCCTAGCGACTGGCACTGTACCTCAGAGAGCTGGTGGCAAGGGGAAGATTATTTCATTTTACACTCTGAAAGCAAATTCAATCAAGAGGACAAACACAGACCTTACAACTTTAGAAATCTACATCTAGAACTGGAAGACTGAAGGAGTAATGTAGCAGCCAATCTTCTGATCCCTCTAAGAGCACGTTTGTTTTCCCTTCCCCTAAGAACCAAGTGTTAAGAGAGGGTGAGGGGAAGGTTTTGTTTTACTAGTCCAGCAAAAATATATTTGAATATGTCTAGAGCGTTTAAAAAAACAACAGGAAATAAAGAAAATAATATAGGAAAACTTTGTTTCTGATGAAATAATGGTCTCAATACTAAACAATACCAGAAATTTAGGGTTGCCTCGTAAGCCAGCACGTGGCTTCCACAGAGACCTCGACCCCCAAATTCTAACCAGATGTATTTGGCGCAAAGGAGACTGATGTTACTGATGAGACTTTACACCTCCCAACCCATCTTCTGCTGACCTAAGAGCTTGCTAAGGAAAAGAGGTCAAAACAGAGTGAGCAACCCAGAACTGGTTAGCCCTGAGATTCTGACTCCTTTTCTGGTATCATCCTTCGGGCATGAAGTGAACGGGTATCATTCTTTATCTTGGAAGCTGATATCCTCACAGGAAACAGGAAGGACGCTGAATGTTGGGACAATACATTTAAAATGGCCTGTACGTTCCTCAGCATACAAGCCATAGCCAGGTTTAGACTATTGAAACAGCAGTGTCAAATATGAAAAATGATTTTCTAATTGTAAAAAGACTTTAATTAAAGCACTTACACATAAACTGAAGATTCCTAATAGAGGTTTCTCTATTTTCATAAACTGGATGGGTGATGATTTTACTTATCGGTTTAGTTGCTAACCCACCTTACAATAGGAATTTATTTATAGTTAATGAGCTACTGATAAAGTCTAAGATGCCTTGCCCAAAAAAACCTCTACTGTTATGATAATGTGAACAAAATGATAGTATATATGAATTCTTCTGACAATGACCCCATATACAATAATGCTGGGGGAAATCATAAAGCAATACAATCATGGCCCCTGCCTCTGAGGAACTTCAGGACTAACAGAAAGTCAGTCCTAGTAAGTGGAAACCTAGAATGCAAATCCAAGTGAAATAACTAAGCAAGCAATGAGATACAACATGCAAACATATAGCCCACGTGATACATGCAAATGGAAAAAAATTATGTGCACAACAATTATTATATAAAAATTATGTCTCCCAGAAAACTGTTACGTGAAATCCCAGAACTCAAATTCTCAGTATTGTAAGCATATGACAAAATGTAAGCATTTCCTCAGTGAAGATCATACGGGTTTCCTGCAGGAACAAGTGCTTTTTCATAGCCTTCCTTTTTCACCAACAGAAGTTCCCATTTCAAGACAAAAGATTTAAGGGTGTGG
>NW_006793498.1:784758-787318 GCF_000442215.2 Lipotes vexillifer | reverse complement strand
TTCCCTATTTTTGAGTACATTATATTTCAATTCTAAGAAAACTTTCAAATAGAGGAAATAGGAATAGGGTTTGGGGTAAACTTCTGGGGCACAACTTTATAACTCATTATGTCATATATCCACGCTACAGCAAAAGCAATTCAAAAAACCTCTCAAGTTACAGAAGAGCCACATGTTACTCATAGCATTTTCTTCCATACTTATTCTGATGAGCTTTTTGAGACTGAGCAGATGCTACAATTCTGATTTGGACACCTAATGTATTTCCCAGGTCCAGACAAGCCTCTGAAAGAATCAGCCTAAAAGTCTTTTTTTTTTTTTTTGCGGTAACGCGGGCCTCTCACTGCTGCGGCCTCTCCCGTCGCGGAGCACAGGCTCCGGACGCGCAGGCTCAGCGGCCATGGCTCACGGGCCCAGCCGCTCCGCGGCATGTGGGATCCTCCCGGGCCCAAGCACGAACCCCAGGCCCCTGCACTGGCAGGCAGACTCTCAACCACTGCGCCACCAGGGAAGCCCCTAAAAGTCTTTTAAATAAAAATACACTTTAAAACTATTTCACCTATTCTCTGGTATAACTACATCAAAGGAGCAAAGTTTCAGAGATTTGCTGAGACACTGATGCTGTTACAGGTAGAACAGCTGTCATCCACTTCTCTTTTCTGCAATATTACTGTACTGCAAGAATGAAAACGAAAGAATGTCCTGAATACTTGACATATTCCACAAAGACTAAGGGACTCTAAGAACGTAGCATTCTCCAGAGGAGTTTCTGCCGTCCTTCATAAAGATGCAGCTGTACAGGTGACAAGGTAACCCTCGTAGCTTCATTTAAAGACCACATGCTGGGCTTCCCTAGTGGCACAGTGGTTGAGAGTCCGCCTGCCAGTGCAGGGGACACAGGTTCGTGCCCCGGCCCAGGAAGATCCCACATGCCGCGGAGTGGCTGGGCCCCTGAGCCATGGCCGCCGAGCCTGCGCATCCGGAGCCTGTGCTCCGCAACGGGAGAGGCCACAACAGTGAGAGGCCCGCGTACCGAAAAAATAAAAAAATAAAGACCACATGCTGCTGTCTTAGAATTTCCTAACACTCACTGTGATTCCCCTTTGCCTCATCAGTTTCCTTCAAATTCATCACTCATTTAAGAAGACTACTGTCACCTCCCAACCACCAACAGTTTACTTAACTGGAAGCACAATTTGCAACAATGGCCTCAGGAAGCAATTCTTAAGCCCCATCATCCAAGAGGCTGCTTTCATTTCATTGCGCAGAAGCTTTAGGCAATTCTAGGAAGATGGGAATCTGGTTAGCAAAGCAAACAACCCAAGTGGCAACAGCATTAGCAACAAAAAAGAATAACATTCAGGGTTGTGAAGCTGACTACGTTGGAAACCAGAAAAAAAAAACCCTCCATGATTACAAATAATTTTTTTCTATGGTTTTGTGTTTTTTTGCACCAAACATACTTTGCAAAATAGACTACATAAAAATAGATGGATCAACAATTAAAGAAATGGAGAGAACACAATAATAGTTCATTTTATTTTCCTAATAAGTCCAAGGCTGGAATGGAGGGGCCCAAGTTCAAACCTATTTATGGTATCATGAACCTCTCCTATGGGGACATCTTTGAAGTGATTTCATCTACTAGTCTCTGCTGCATGAAAAGTATCAACTGTGCCCTGTAATGGCCTAAAGCCAAACTAAAATTCCAGCAATAGACAGGCAGAACCACACTACATTCACTCCGTAAATGTTTACTGAAAGTCCTCTAGGTAAACATGACACACAGCCAACATCACCCTCTCACCCCCAGCAGAACTTCCATGTGATCAGGGGGGTCTAGGCACATAAACAGATGCTCACCACAGTATGGCCATGCTCTGACCGGGAGGTTTGGATGCTACTGAATCACCAGAATCAGGAAGTGTCAAGTACCTGAAGAGAAGGCAAGCACCTGGAACAGTGAACATATATGCCAGGTAAAAGTCTGGTGGAGGAACTGAAAGAAATTCAGCACAGTTGTAGCCAAAAAGCTTAGACTATCCAAAGAGCAACACGTAACCACTGAAGGATCTTAAGCAGGGAAGTGGCGTGATCAGGTGTATGTCTGTGAAAGATACTTTGGCAGAATGTAGAGACTAGATGGGGGTGATGGGGGAGACATACTCAGAGCCTAAGGTGGCTGCAGTAACCAGGAAAGAAAGAATGGAAGCCTATGCCAGGGAAACGCAAGTGGGGAAAACAGGTAGACTCAAAAGCATTCTGTACCTGACTGAATGGGAGGAGGGAGCTGGATAAGGAAAAAGGCAGAGCCAAGGCTTACACTCAGATGCTCAGCTTAGGCAGTGAGTGATCTGTAATGCCACTTACTATGGTAGAGAGAACACAGCTAGTTTCAGGAGATGAGGAATTCTACCCTGGACATTTTACCTTTAGCTACCTGTGGGATATCAAAGTAGGCATGTCCAGGGCTTCCCTGGTGGCACAGTGGTTGAGAGTCCGCCTGCCGATGCAGGGGACACGGGTTCGTGCCCCGGCCCGGGAAGATCCCACATGCCGC
>NW_006793498.1:777253-784515 GCF_000442215.2 Lipotes vexillifer | reverse complement strand
AAAAAAAAAAAAAAAAAAAAAAAAAAAAAAAAAAAAAAAAAGTAGGTATGTCCAATAGATATTTATAAATCTGAAGATCAAGAACGATCTGTATAGACATATACATATATGTATAACCAATTTGCTGTACACCTGAAACTAACACAATATTTGTAAATCAACTATACTTCAATAAAAAGAATAATTTTAAAAAGAAAGAGATCTGGATTGGAGATCTGGCAGTTTGGCATGAGATCACTCAGGAAAAAGTGTGTGGAATAAGAAGAGAAGATGATCTTGGACAGAACTCAAAGGAACTCCGACAGCAAAGGGACAAGGAGTGCTCCATAACAGAGCCGGAAGGAACAGACAGAGTAGGAAGATACAAGAGAAAAGTGACACAGAAGCCTAGGGGCGTGAGCATCACACAGAGGAGGCAGTGTCAGTGTCGGACGCTGCTGAGAGGCCAAACAAGGTAAGGACGGAGAAAGGTCCACAGGATTTAACAAAAATTGTTGCTGACCTTAAGAAGAGTTTCAGTGAGGCGGTGGATGGACAAGGCCAGGCTGCGGCAAGCTGAGAGCGTGCGAAAGGTGAAGAGGAGGAAAACAGTGAATGGAAAGAACTTGTTCAAGAAATTTGACTGTGAAGAGGGGCCTCCCTGGGGGCGCAGTGGTTGGGAGTCCGCCTGCCAATGCAGGGGACACAGGTTTGAGCCCTGGTCCAGGAAGATCCCACATGCCGCGGAGCAACTAAGCCCGTGCGCCACAACCACTGAGCCTGCGCTCTAGAGCCCACGAGCCACAGCTACTGAGCCCACGAGCCACAACTACTGAGCCCACATGCCACTACTACTGAGCCTACCTGCCTACGGCCCGTGCCCCGCAGCGGAAGAGGCCACCACAATGAGAGGCCCGTGCACCGCGGCGGGGAATGGCCCCTGCTCGCCGCAACTGGAGGGGGCCAGTGCACAGCAGCGGGGACCCAACGTAGCCAAAAATAAATTTATTAAAAAAAAAAGAAAAAGAAATCTGACTATGAGGGAAAAAGGAGAAAGAGGGTAGTAACTGTAAAATGGGCTGGAGCTGAAGGACATATTTTGGATGATCTTTTTATTCCAAACATGTCAGGGACCTGAAAATGTTTAAATGTTATTGGGAAGGAGTCAGTAGAAAGAGGAGAGGACATAACTAAATGAGGTTTCTGAGAAAGACTAGGGAATGGGATCTGAAGCAGAGGTGCACATAAGCTATAGAAAGCTGGGGAATCTTCCACACAACACAAGAGAAGGACGGATACGATGAGAGGGAGTTTAAAGGTTGGGGAACCAGAGGTTGGAGGTAATTTCTTTCTTTATCATTCTCTCTGCTACTGAGACTCTGCTAAAAGAGGCTGCATTTTCCAGTTCCACCAGCAATTTATGAGGGCTCCAATTTCTCCATATCCTCACCTAATTATTGTCTGTCTTTATCACTATAATCATCCTAGTGGGTGTGAGGTGGTAGGTCATTGTGGGTTTGATTTGCATTTGAGGGCATTCTCCGAGGTCACCAATTCTCCCAGTGAAGGAAGATGGAAGGCTTACTGTTGAGAACAAGAGGGGAGGTAGCAACAGAAAATGGGGTGAAGCAATAAAAACAAGGGTCTCAAGTCTGAAGCAGCCACCAGGGAGGATGGGAAAGAGCACTGACCAGGGAAACCTAAAAAGATGCTAAGACAGAGCCCGGGGGCAGCTGGAGACCATAAGTCTATAAAGGCATCCATTTGATCTCCTGTGAGCTTTCCTTCTCCAAGAAAAGAGTTTTTTTTGGTTTTCTGGGTTTTTTTTAAACCGAACTAACCAGAATTGGAATGGAAAGTTGCTCAGAGAACTTTTTCATTTAAAGGCAATAAGAAGTGCCCCTGAAAAATCCATCAGTTATTTTTTAAAGTCCTGCAACATATCCATTGGAAATGACAGTCTGCATAAGATTCACTCTCCTTGACCCTTGAGAGCAAAGCACCTCTCAAGACATGTGTTCACTGCAGATCTTACATCTGTACTGTCAAGACTTACGACTACAATCATGGTGCTAAATTGAGCAAATGGCAAACTGCAAGGTACACCACACATCTGTCATCTCAACAATTGGCAATTCCTTTAAAACATGTCAGATAATCCTATCACCAAGTGTTAAGACAGATAATAACAATCATATATACAAATAATAACCAACTACACAAAAGAAAATGACTTTTGACTTAACCAGTTACCTAGTACTCGACATAGCCAGTCTTCAGTTTAATCAATTCAGTAAGTACATCCCTATGTTAATATGAAATAAAGATTTAATTCCTTTAGAGATTTATCTTTAAAGCATGCCACTGCATATGCTGGCCACAATTTTGTGCTCAGGGATCCCATCTTGGAACTGACTTACATGTGAACCAGACTTATACCCAGGGTTTGTTACTATTTGCTGAGTAATATGGCATTCCAGAAACTCATTGGCTTAAAACAACAGCAATTTGCTATTTCTCTCAATTCTGTGTTTTGATTGGGCTCAGCTGGGGTCACAGGCCCTGGGAACTTGACTAGGGCTGAAACAGGCCTTGCTCGCATATCTCTCTCAGGTGGGCTCTCTTTCTCCACCTAGTCTATAGCCCAAGCCTCTGTACATGCTGTTGGCCTCCAAGAGGGTGAATGCTGGAGCTGCCGGGCCTCTTAAGGACTAGGTCCAGAACTAGCACACATCACTTCCACCACGTTCTACTGGTCAAAGTAAGTCACAAGGCCAGCCTAGATTCAGAGGGAGCAGAAACAGACGGCATCTGTTGATAGGAGGAGAAGCAGCAGTGGAGGGATGGGAGGAATTGCCGGCACTCATCTTTGGAAAACACCTCTACCACAGCTGTAAACAATATTACTGAACGTTTTACACAATACCACTTGAGTTCAGGACTGAAGCACTAGAGAGGGGATAGACTTTGTCTATTTCCCAGACTAGAACTTTTTCTTAAGCATGAAAAAGAATACCTGGGCAAAAATATTCTTTTCCCCCCATGGAACGCTAAGCTTAGAAAAGCCATGGAATCTTTTCTGGGGTTGTGGGATAAATAGAGACCATCCTTCAGGAATGGTCTAAGTATAATCTTCCCCAGATGGGATTCATCATTTCCTGAAGTCATTTCACACCTTACAATATATTATGTATGCATGAGTATGATATCATTTTTTAAAGAATATCTAATACTAGAAAACATAGAGGTCTCCCCAACTATTTGAATTCTTGCTATCCAAACTCTATCTAAACTCAAGAAGCAAACAGATTTGGGTAAATTCTTCAATACTCAAACTTTTGCTACTGGCTCTCCAAGGCTCAGGAATGAACTAGATTTGGATATCACAGTATCTCTTACAATCTGGAATCTCACTATCTGAACACAGCAACCCAGTAAATCTGTCTCGTGAAAAGGGCTTACACCCCAGGGCTTCCCTGGTGGCGCAGTGGTTAAGAATCCGCCTGCCAATGCAGCGCACACGGGTTCGAGCCCTGGTCCAGGAAGATCCCACAGGCCGTGGAGCAACTATGTCCGTACCCCACAACTACCGAGCCTGGGCTCTAGGCCCGTGCTCCACAACAAGAGAAGCCACCGCAATGAGAAGCCCGCGCACCGCAACAAAGAGTAGCCCCTGCTCACCGCAACTAGAGAAAGCCCGCGCACAGCAACAAAGACCCAACACAGCCAAAAATAAATAAATTTTAAAAAGGACTTACACCCCAAAATATTAACTTGTTATCTTTAGATGATATAAATTACATGTAATGTACATTCTTCTTTATGCTTCTGCTTGGATTCTAGATTCCTTGAGGGTCCAAACCTTGTTTCCTATGTCTGTCTTACTCTTTAATGTAGTACACACAGAAGAAAAAGCATAATAATAATAATAAAGGTCTTAAAATTAAATAAATAAAATTCAAAAAAATTTTAAAAAATAAAGAGCGATGCTTACTCCAAAAAAATAAATAAATAATAAATGTCTTTGACTTCTCTTCAGTTTCATCTTCCCCACTCTGACTTTCAGACTGTCTCAGACTCCTCAGCTTGAACTGCTGATTATTAAGATGTAGCCAAGCTCTTGTTGGAACACAGAGGCAACGCTTTAAAATTTTTAAAAGAATTTTTTTAAAGCTACAAACTTGATTGCATTGGTTTTTATGGCTATTTGATTTCCGAAGTTCTCAGAACTTGATCATTTGGATCACACATAAAAGCCACCGTGGAAGAACTCTCTTTAGAGATTAATATCCCCTCTTCAAGAGAAACGCTGGAGGGCAGAAAAAAAGGACCTGTCTAGAAGTATTAATAAATGGACTGGTATTTGCACAATAGATTAAAAGATATCCATTCCACAGATCAACTGCTATATTAATAGAATCTAAATATACAGTTGCATATTCAACGCTGAAAGCAGTTTAAAAAGGTGAAATTCACCAGCGCTCACTTCAAATGGATACTTTCTAAAATCTAAAGTACACTATAAACCGTTGTCAGGGTTAAATCATTTTCTCATTACTTTCAGCATTATATACTTTGGTATTTTCATGTTACTAGCTCACAACGCACACCAGCTTCAGCAACTCATAGTATTTGCCTCCAAGGGCTATAATGCTACCCCTAAAAAGAATAGGCCAAAGACAAATAAGACTATGAATCTGGGGGGGGGGGTTAAGTGTTACAATATTGCTTTATAAAATTGTAATCCCCAGGTGCAGAGTTCTGCAGCAGATGACTTCGGAGAGTCTCACATGCAAATAAACAAAAAGCTTACTTACGAGAGCAGACCAGAGCGTGCCTAGATGTTCATCTCAAATATAATAGAGTGGGTAGTCTACCCGAGGCAGGACAAGAAATGTCTTTTCATTCGGTTCATCGCACTCCTGGATAAAAGTCCCTATTAAGTGAAACCCCTTGGTGGACTCCGTGGTGTGGGGGAAAGGGAAACAGCGTATAGTATAGTTTGTGACATTCGGAAGCGAGGAAGAGATGCTAAGATCTTGGGAAGGGCCGAGGGAGGACCGGGAGAGTCGGAGGGGAGGTCTCCTCTCACGCAAACAGCGTCGAGAGCAGAGACAGACTTCAGCTACGAGCAAAACCGCGTCCCTGAGGCTCAAAAAAGAGAGGGAGTAGGGAAAACTTTCCCGACCTTCTCCCAACCCTGTCCCCCCTCCTCCTCGAAAGAAACGCTAGCAAAGGCGCTAACGGTGCGGAGCCGGCCGCCCCATCGCCCGCCCGGACGCAGCGCCCCGCGGACGGGGGGCCGAGGGGGCCGGGGGACCCGGGCCGGAGGGCGGGAGGGAGGGCGCAGGAGTAACAGGGCACGCCGGCCAGGCCCGCGGGGAAGGGGAGCAAGGAGAAGGCAGGGGCGAAAGGGGCCTCCGCGAGCTCGGACCCGCGCCCCCCCTTCCCCACGGCTACCTGCGAGGCCAGCCGCGGCCGCGCGCCGTCCATGCAGGCCCAGCAGCCGGGAGCGCCGTGAGGACCTCGCAAGCGTTGCGGGACCCAGCGAGTGGCGGGCTTAAAGGCGGAGCTGGCGAGTGGGCCGGGGGCCGGGCTGCCGGGTCACGTGGCCCGGGCCGCCTCACGTGACGCCGCCGCCCAGCTCGCCCAGCCAGCCCCGGGCAAATCCGCTCGCCGGGCAGGCTGGGATCCTGTAGTCTCTCGGCCCTGGGCCGGCGGGCACGGGACTCCTCAAGAAGCCGATTGGCCGTCCGAATCCGCCCCCAGGCTCTGCGGAGAGTCGCGGTCGCGCTCGGTGGCTGCCGAGACTCAGAGGCTTTTGTCTCTCAGGGAACCAGGGACGCGCGAGGGGCGGGCTCCTGCCGCCCTCCCTGGATGATTGGCCGTGGGGAGGGCCGTCCAGCCACCCCAAAGGGACCTAGGACGGACATGCAATTGGAAACTCCTCTCCCTGCTCCATAGCGCGCCCTACCCACGTGGGCATTACTGAAGTGGTGCTTGCAGGGAACAAAGGGCCTCGGAGGAGAGACTCGTTTTACTCCAGAGACGCCCCCACCATCCCCCCATTTATCTATCGGTCGAAAAGCCCCTAAGGCCCGGGGATAGAGAAGGTGGCAACTGAACCAAGATCAGAAGGAAGGAGGGAGTGAGGCACAGGGCCCAGGTAATGGAAGGAAGGAAGCGGTACCTCGGGGAAGCAGGCTGTCAAGATTGCAAGGGACCTGAGAGAGCAAAAGACCCATTTTTTTTTTCTTGTTATAGATGAGTAAACCGAGGCTGGGAGTGGAGATGCTTCCTGGTGCTTCATGCAGCCTGACATCTATTGAGACCACAGTCATCTTTATAAAGTACTGCACAGCTTTCTGGAAACTCCCTGGCTCTAGAGTATAAAGTCCCAACTTCTTGGCATAACTTTCCAAGCAATTTTGTTTAAACTTTCCCCATTTAAATAGGAAGACATAGCATTTTCTAAGCTAAAAGAAGCCTACTTTTCCTCATCTTGCAGCGCTTGTGCAACACTACTCGAGGCTCTGGCTGCAGAGAATTCCTGTTTTCCTTGACTGCTCAATTTTCTTTAATTACTTTTTCCCCTCAGTTGCTTTACTTCTCTTTATGTTTGTTCATTCTTTTGCCTCAGTCTGAAATGCCTTGAATCAGCACCCTCTACTCCCATAAAGAAAACCAGAACCAGACAGTAGTTAAGGCAGTAAAAACAGATTTTAATCAAAAACTATTGCAATAGGGGAACTGAACCCAGTTCTATACTGAGGTTTCTTTTCCCCTATTGCAATAGTTCCTGAATAAACTCTGTTCTTACTGCTTTAATCACTGTTGAGCCCTTGTTATCTTTAACAACATGCCAAGGTACACATCAGTCTCCTACTCATCTTTCAAAATCCAGGTCAAATACCACCTACTCTTGTCTTCCTACCCTGCATCCTCCTCCTGATTCAACAGCATCGGCAACTGAAGTTCATTCAGATGGTGTCAGATGTAACTCCTTCCCTGATTTCCAGGACCCTGTACATATTCTGATACATAAATCTCACATTGCTCAAAAATGTACTGTTCACTTCCTCTAAGAAGTAAATTATCTATCCCTATCTTCTTCCCTAGATTATAAACTCTTTAAAACAAGACTTCTGGGCTTATTTCTGTGCCCTCAGTAGCCACTGAATGAGGAGGGTCCATGTGGTAGGCCCTCACCATCCACTGAGTGAAGGTCCACGTGATAGACCCTTAATATCCACTGAACCAAGTGTCTTGACCAAGGTAGCGGT
>NW_006793498.1:774060-776741 GCF_000442215.2 Lipotes vexillifer | reverse complement strand
GTTCAGTGAATTTACTAAAAGAGGCCTACTTTTCTCAAAACACTGAAGTCGGTTTCTTTAGGTATCAACCTGATCAAAATTACTTCAATAAAACATGTTTGAGAAGAAATGGGGGTTTGCGTCATTGAACGCTTTCTGAGCACTCACTGCTTATCGTGTGCCTGATGCTGTATTTGCAGCATCTTGGAGGATGAAAAGTTGAATGAGACATGGTTGCTGATCTCAAGGAAGGTGTAGTCTGGTTATTCCAGTCCAGGGTGAAAAGCGTGATACAGAATGCTTAAGTGAATACAAATGGGGGACCACGAATTATACAGGGGGTTAGGAAAAAAACTTCCTGGGAAGGTGAATTTCATGGACAAGTGGTAGTTAGATGAAAAAGGGAGGGAAGGCTCTTCCAGAAGAGAGCAGTGTGTTATTTAAGAAAAGCAAGTAACACCTGACTGGCTGGACTTGATTACCTCATTTACATCTGGAACAAAGGAAACCTAATTAGGTTAACGTTAATGTACTTGAAAGAATTAGCCATTTATTAGTATTATTTATTGGATTGAGTAACTTTCCATTAGACAAATCCTAGGCTCTTCACCTAAAATTGACCTGTGCACTAGTGCTGGGTGATTTCTTTTCTTTTCTTTTTTTTCCAGCTCCAGAAGCTCTCTATAATTGTTATCTGAAAACAGCAAAATTAGTTGTTCCAAAGAAGATTATGTTAGAGCTCTCTAAACTTTTTCTACAGGGCAAAAGGCTGTCAATTTACAAGTAGTACTTTAAGAAGAAACTGGGCTCTATCTCCAAGGTGCGCGAGGACGAGAACTCTTCCTCCTGGTGTTCACGCTAATACAGGACCATGCTGGTAAAAAGCATCTGTCAAGAACCTAGGGAAACACAGTTAACGTAAGGGTTAAGGTGGGTGGGACATAGAACAATTCTAATCACTCTTATAGGCTTCAGAAGTTCATTTCAAAAGGTAAAATCTCTCAGTAAACGGAAAATTAGAACATCATCTATTGTTTGCTCCCTTTTCTTCTACTGTGCTCTTCTACTGTAGGTGTCATTTGGGGCAGGTGTGGGTCAGCCAATCCAGCCCCACTTCCTTCAGTTGGACTTGATTGAGTGCACCTCTTACACAATTTTCTTTGCCAAGAAAATCTTCTAAGTTCCCCCTAGGCGGACACTTGTTTTTCATGCGTCACTAGAAAGTTCTTGACAGTCAGCAAGCAAAAATAAAAGGGATTTCAGTTACTTCCTCAAAGACTTGAATGTTATTTCTCCTGAGAGAATGAAAACAGCTGGGAGCACTCAGATTATCTCCACCTTTTCTTCTCTGCCCCTCCCTCTTCTCATGGTTGGTCAAGATTGAGAGAGATAAGCCAGAGGACCACCAACTCTTACAATGTCTAAATAGGGAATATTTAGGTCACTGTATAAGATTGTTTACCTGTGTATGTAATTCATAGTCAAGAAATCTGTCTGACATTCTCAAAAACATCATTATTTCTGAGAATTGAGAATGACATAACTTTTAGGATTTTGCAAATGTAATAAAATATAGAATCTATCTAGAGGGAGATTCCACCGTGATTTTCAATTAGCTTAACCAAACAGGTAAACATGATCAGTCACAATGAGTTTTACAACCTCAAACTACTTTGGGGATAATTTCTGCTCTTATAGTTGGGATAAATAAACATGGCATAAACAGGGCAGGGCAGGGGGAAGCTTGAGAGAAGTGATAATGGAGACTAGGAAAAGAATTTTAATTCCTTTTTTCCCTCACCCCAAGAACCAGATGAATTCCCTTTGCTCACCATGAAAACACATTAAATAAACAAACAAGCATCTTAGCCCTGGCTAAAGTAGACTACTCTGCTGATTCATATCTTCACCTGCACTGAGGCAGATGCTATGCTGAACAGGTGGCATAAAAAGATAAACCTGGGGTGGGATAGGGAGGGCGGGAGGGAGACGCAAGAGGGAGGAGATATGGGGATATATGTGTATGTATAGCTGATTCACTTTGTTATAAAGCAGAAACTAACAGACCATTGTAAAGCAATTATACTTCTTCACAGATGTTAAAAAAATAAATAAACAATAAAAAGATAAACCTACTTTGCTCCCTGGACTAGGCATGAGACTGCTCCTCTCATAGTATCAATATCACTCCCACATAAGATCACCTTTATGTGTAAAAGTGATCCAATACACTCCGTTTAGAATTCCTTCCTTGCCCTTTGTCAGATGAAAGAGCTTCTTAAATATGGAATTCGACCAAGGAGTCCACTTTATAACAAAGGAGAGGTAGCAGTGGGCACATGGCTGTGGAATCCACTGGACATATCCCTTGGCAAAACACCCAGAAGCTACTGGCCTAATAAGCAATAGAGCAGCCTGTTGAAAGCTTGGCTGAATTGTCAGCTTGGGGATGATACCCTATGAGGATAAAGTGCTACCCTCAAGGATGTAGTAATGCTCTAAATCAGTCACCATTATATGGTGCTGTATCCCCAGAATACCTGGGAATGAGATCCAAGTGTGGAAGCAGGAGTGTCCCTATTTACCATCAATTCCAGTGACCCACTTGGGAAATTTCTGCTTTTTCATCCTCACAACTGTAACCACAGGTTTAAAGGTCTTGGTTCTCAGAGGGGGAACATTTCTACGAGGGAACTCAGCAG
>NW_006793498.1:758192-773997 GCF_000442215.2 Lipotes vexillifer | reverse complement strand
AGCAGGAATATTCATTGAACTTTAGGCTACACCACCACCCAGGCACTTTGGGCCCCTCGTTTCAAGGACCAGCAGGCAAGAGTAAGATCCTGGTGGGCGTAATTGACTCGTACCATCAAGAGGCTGTAGGACTACTGTTACACAGTGGAGGCAGGGAAGCATGTGTTTGGGGCACCCAGATAATCAACTTAGACATCTTTTAGTACTGTCTTGTGCAATTTTGATGACAAATGGACAAGAGCGGCAGGTGTAGCCTGAGAAGGGCATGGTAAACAGTAACTGGAACTCATGGGTTTGGAGAGTATGAGTCACTCCACTGGGTAAATCACCTAAACCTTCAGAGGTGCTAACTGACAGTGAGGAGGGAGAGGATGGCTACTGGTTGCAGCCTCAAGACCAACTGCAGCAGCAGGGGGGTTGTAGTTCATCTTACTAACCTTCCTCTTTATAAGTTTCCCAAGGAAAAATGGCACCCCAGTGTCCTGAAGGAACTGCTCCTTAGATTCGTGTGAAGGAAGTAGATCTGAGTGGCGCAAGGCATGGACCGGCCTGGATGTGATACCGCCCTGCCCAGAACACAGCTGCAGCCCTCTTAGGAATCGCTTCAGCTGAAGAGAACTGGTTTGCTGAAAGTCAGCCCCCTTCTGGGAAGCCAGCCTCCCCTGACTGATTGCTGCTCAGTCTTACTTTCTTTTGTTCAATAGGTGTTAATTAGAGTCCCTCCTAATAAACTTTCTATGTGCTTATCATCTCAGAGTCGACTTCCCAGGAAATCTTATCTTTGACAGTCTCTTTAGTGTAGATTGCAGTTTGAAGGAGAAGACACTAAACAAGTAAAATAAATTCATGACTTGTACTCTGAAGGAGATGAGCAAGATGCAGTAATAGCAAACACAGGGAAGGTGTACTTGGAGAGGAGGTGACATTTAAGCCAAAAATTATACGATAGAAGTCAGCCATGGGAGGAGCAGGTAGGAGAGTGTGTCTTAGGAAGAGAAACATCTTGGATAAAGGCTCTTCCTAAAGAGCTTAGCCTGTTGAAGTACCACCCAGAGATCTGTAGTCCTTTTAAAGGATTTTGTTTCAAATGCAATGGGAGCTCTTTAAAGGGTTTTTTGTTTGTTTGTTTGTTTGTTTTTGTGGTATGCGGGCCTCTCACTGTTGTGGCCTCTCCCGGTTGTGGAGTACAGCCTCCGGACGCGCAGGCTCAGCGGCCATGGCTCACGGGCCCAGCCGCTCCGCGGCATGTGGGATCTTCCCAGACTGGGGCACGAACCCGTGTCCCCTGCATCGGCAGGCGGACTCTCAACCACTGCGCCACCAGCGAAGCCCCTTTTAAAGGGTTTTTAAGCAAGAGCATAAAATGCTGTGATTTGCACTTTTAAAAAATTCTCTCTGATAGTGAGGAAAAAGACTGGACGGGAAGAAACCATTAAGGAGGTTACTGCAACATCAAGAAACATGCCCACCCAAAGTTTGCCCCTTCCCTCCAAACCATGTTCCAGGTGCCCAAGACCCTGGAATTCCCAGTCCACTTCTAGGACCTGCATGGACCTCCTCCCTATATCCATCCCCCCTAAGACAGACTACACACCCTTAGGGCCATGGGGTGGTCAGGGAGGGACTGTTGTAGGGCTTGGAAGTGGAGTGTCCCCAAGCATATGTGTAAAGCTCCTTGTAGTGTGGGATGAAGAAAGGATTGGAAAAGATGGGAGATGAACTCTGGGACAGGGACCAGGATGGTACTCCCTCCCTGCTGTGCCAAGTTCCAATATGGAACCCCAAAGATTCCAAGAATACTAAATTCAAGGCTTGGCCATCCAGGTTATTAAAAAGCTTTATTTGTCAAGACACAATAGAATATATTTTATTCAAGTTGTTGGCTTGATTTTTAACTCAAAATTTTAGACATATGATATGTGGGCCTCCATTTGTAATTTTGCACTGGGTTCTACAAATGTTAAGGATGGGCCTAAAAGTCACATTTACCTACAAAGAAACAATACACATACAAAACTGGCTTCTTATTACAAACAATAGATGCCAAAGATAATGAAATAATACCTTCAAAATGAAGGGGGAAAATATCTGTTAATCTAGAACTTTCTATCCAGTTAAGCTAACATTCAAAGGTGAGGATTAAATAAAGCCATTTTCAAACCAAGACTAAGAGAATTTCCCACTCACAGACCCTTGCAGAAAGAAGAAAAATAAACCAAGGAGGAAGGATTAGACTGCAAGAATCAATAATGAGCAAAGAAATCAGTAGATACGTTCGTAAATCTAAGTTAACACTGACTATAAAAAATTACTAATTTTTAGAGGGTAAACACAGGGTGAAACTAGGATATTACACAGCAATCACATTGAAGATGAAAGGCAAGATTCAGAGTTTAACATTCTAAGGTCCTTATGATGTTGCATATACAATGTTAAAAAATTTATCTATTACTTTTAATATTTTTAAGGAAAACATCTTAAGCAAATATGCAAAAAAGAAGGAAAAAAATGAATAGTTAGGATGGACTGAAAAAAAGCAAAATAAGTGTAACCGGTAGTACATATAAAATCATCCTCGTTTCAAAATGGAAAATCAGGCACCAATGTATTCTTTGTAAACTTCCTCTAACCGAAACCATTGACCATAAAATACCATCTCTGCCACTACTGTTCCCCAATTATAAAGTATTGTTCAGCTGTTGCTCTTCATTCTTATAAAAATCCATAGAAGATAGATACTAAAATGTTAGGGGGAATCTCATATACTTGGGGCTTTTATACCAGTGGGTCTAGTATCAATAACTATTTGCACAAAACTCTACTCTTTTCTGTGGGCAATACCACAGAAGATCTCAAGGAGACCTTCAAGACAGCAGAGGATTAAGACGTGGAGATCACCTTCCTCCCCACAAATACATCAGAAATACATCTGCATGTGGAACAACTCCTACACAACACCTACTGAACGCTGGCAGAAGACCTCAGACTTCCCAAAAGGCAAGAAACTCCCCACGTACCTGGGTAGGGCAAAAGAAAAAAGAAAAAACAAAGACAAAAGAATAGGGACGAGACCTGCACCAGTGGGAGGGAGCTGTGAAGGAGGAAAGGTTTCCACACACTAGGAAGCCCCTTCACGGGTGGAGACTGTGGGTGGCGGAGGGGGAAAGCTTCAGAGCCACAGAGGAGAGCGCAGCCACAGGGGTGCGGGGGAGCAAAGAGGGGAGATTCCCGCACAGAGTATCGGTGCCGACCAGCACTCACCAGCCCAAGAGGCTTGTCTGCTCACCTGCCGGGGCGGGCAGGGGATGGGGGCTGAGGCTCGGGCTTTGTAGGTTGGATCCCAGGGAGAGGACTGGGGTTGGCGGCATGAACACAGCCTGAAGGGGGCTAGTGCGCCACAACTAGCTGGGAGGGAGTCCAGGAAAAAGTCTGGAGCTGCCTAAGAGACAAGAAACTATTGTTTCAGGGTGCACAAGAAGAGGAGATTCAGAGCACCGCCTAAACGAGCTCCAGAGACCGGCGCAAGCTGCGGCTAACAGCTCAGACCCCAGAGACGGGCATGAAACGCTAACACTGCTGCTGCAGCCACCAAGAATCCTGTGTGCAAGCACAGGTCACCATCCACACCTCTCCTCCCGGGAGCTTGTGCAGCCCGCCACGGCCAGGGTCCCGTGATCCAGGGACAACTTCCCCGGGAGAACACGTGGTGCACCTCAGGCTGGTGCAATGTCACTCCGGCCTCTGCCGCCGCAGGTTTGCCCCGCATCCATACCCCTCCATTCCCCCGGCCTGAGTGAGCCAGAGCCCCCTAATCAGCTGCTCCTTTAACCCCATCCTGTAAGAGCAGGAACAGATGCCCTCAGGCAAACTACACGCAGCGTCGGGGCCAAATGCAAAGCTGAACCCCAGGAGCTGTGCGAACAAAGAAGAGATAGGGAGATCTCTCCCAGAAGCCTCAGGAGAAGTGGATTAAATCTCCACGATCAACTTGATGTACCCTGCATCTGTGGAATACCTGAACAAACAACAAATCATCCCAAATTGAGGCGGTGGACTTTGGGAGCAACTGTAGACTTGGGGTTTGCTTTCTGCATCTAATTTGTTTCTGGTTTTATGTTTATCTTAGTTTAGTATTTAGAGTTTATTATCATTGGTAGATTTGTTTATTGATTTGGTTGCTCTCTTCCTCCTTTTTATATATATATAGAGATATATATATATATTTCCTTTTTCTCTTTTTGTGAGTGTGTATGTGTATGCTTCCTTGTGTGATTTTCTCTGTATAGCTTTGCTTTTACCATTTGTCCTAGAGTTCTGTCTGTCCTTTTATTTTTATTTTTATTTTTTTTTATTACTGTTTTTAACACTTGGTATCATTGGTGGATTTGATTTTTGGTTTGGTTGCTCTCTTCTTTCTTTCTTTCTTTTTTTCTCTTTTTTTATTACTTTTTAATTTTTTTATTTTTAATAATTATTTTTTATTTCTTATTTTAAGAAATTTATTTTTTTCTGTCTTTATTTCTTTTTTTCTCCCTTTTCTTCTGAGGCATGTGGCTGATAGGCTCTTGGTGCTCTGGCCGGGTGTCAGACCTGTGCCTCTGAGGTGGGAGAGCCGAGTTCAGGACACTGGTCCACTAGAGACCTCCTGGCTCCACGTAATATCAAACAGCAAAAGCTCTCCCAGAGATCTCCATCTCAATGCTAAGACCCAGCTCCACTCAATGACCAGCAAGCTACAGTGCTGGACACACTATGCCAAACAACTAGCAAGACAGGAACACAACCCCACCCATTAGCAGAGAGGCTGCCTAAAATCATAATAACGTCACAGACACCCCAAAACACATCACCAGACATGGTCCTGCCCACCAGAAAGACAAGATCCAGCCTCATCCACCAGAACACAGGCTCTAGTCCCCTCCACCAGGAAGCCTACACAGCCCATGAACCACCTTAGCCACTGGGGGCAGACACCAAAAACAATGGGAACTACGAAATGCAGCCTGCGAGGAGACCCCAAACACAGTAAGTTAAGCAAAATGAGAAGACAGAGAAACACACAGCAGATGAAGGAGCAAGGTAAAAACCCACCAGTCCAAACAAATGACGAGGAAATAGGCACTCTACCTGAGAAAGAATTGAGAGTAATGATAGTAAAGATATCCAAAATCTTGGAAATAGAATGGAGAAAATACAAGAATGTTTAACAAGGACATAGAAGAACTAAAGAGCAAGCAAACAATGATGAACAACACAATAAATGAAATTAAAAATTCTCTAGAAGGAATCAATAGCAGAATAACTGAGGCAGAAGAACGGATGTTCTGGAAGTGACCTGGAAGATAAAATAGTGGAAATACCTACTGCAGAGCAGGATAAAGAAAAAAGAATGAAAAGAATTGAGGACAGTCTCAGAGACCACTGGGGAAACATTAAACGCACCAACATTCGAATTATAGGGATCTTAGAAGAAGAAGAGAAAAAGAAAGGGACTGAGGAAATATTTGAAGAGATTATAGTTGAAAACTTCCCTAATATGGGAAACGAAATAGTTAATCAAGTCCAGCAAGTGCAGAGAGTCCCATACAGGATAAATCCAAGGAGAAACACGCCAAGACACATATTAATCAAACTATCAAATATTAAATACAAAGAAAAAATATTAAAAGCAGCAAAGGAAAAACAACAAATAACATACAAGGGAATCCCCATAAGGTTAACAGCTAATCTTTCAGCAGAAACTCTGCAAGCCAGAAGGGAGTGGTAGGACATATTTAAAGTGATGAAAGGGAAAAACCTACAACCAAGATTACTCTACCCAGCAAGGACCTCATTCAGATTCGACGGAGAAATTCAAACATTTACAGACAAGCAGAACTAAGAGAATTGAGCACCACCAAACCAGCTTTACAACAAATGTTAAAGGAACTTCTCTAGGCAGGAAACACAAGAGAAGGAAAAGACCTACAATAATGAACCCAAAACAATTAAGAAAATGGTAATAGGAACATACATATCGATAATTACCTTAAATGTAAATGGATTAAATGCTCCCACCAAAAGACACAGACTGGCTGAATGGATACAAAAACAAGACCCTTATATATGCTGTCTACAAGAGACCCACTTCAGACCTAGGGACACATACAGACTAAAAGTGAGGGGATGGAAAAAGATATTCCATGCAAATGGAAATCAAAAGAAAGCTTGAGGAGCAATTCTCATATCAGACAAAATAGATTTTAAAATAAAGACTATTACAAGAGACAAAGAAGGACACTACAAAATAAGCAAGGGATGAATCCAAGAAGAACATATCACAATTGTAAATATTTTTGCATCCAACATAGGAGCACCTCAATACATAAGGCAAATGCTAACAGCCATAAAAGGGGAAATGGACAGTAACACAATCATAGTAGGGGACTTCAACACCCCACTTTAACCAATGGACAGACCATCCAAAATGAAACTAAATAAGGAAACAAAAGCTTTAAATGATACATTAAACAAGATGGACTTAACTGATAGTTATAGGACATTCCATCCCAAAACAACAGAATACACTTTCTTCTCAAGTGCTCATGGAACATTCTCCAGGATAGATCTTATCTTGGGTCACAAATCAAGCCTTGGTAAATTTAAGAAAATTGAAAATTGATATGATTATCAAGTATATTTTCTGATCACAATGCTATGAGACTACATCAATTACAGGGAAAAGTCTGTAAAAAATGCAAACACATGGAGGCTAAACAATACACTAGTTAATAACCAAGAGATCACTGAAGAAATCAAGGAGGAAATCAAAAAATACCTAGAAACAAGTGACAGTGAAAACACGATGACCCAAAACCTGTGGGATGCAGCAAAAGCAGTTCTAAGAGGGAAATTTATAGAATACAATCCTACCTCAAGAAACAAGAAACATCTCAGATAAACAACCTAACCTTACACTTAAAGCAATTAGAGAAAGAAGAACAAAAAACCCCCCAAAGTTAGCAGAAGGAAAGAAATCATAAAGATCAGATCAGAAATAAATGAAAAAGAAATGAAGGAAACAACAGCAAATATCAGTAAAGCTAAAAGCTGCTTCTTTGAGTAGATAAACAAAATTGATAAACCATTAGCCAGACTCATCAGGAAAAAAAAGGGAGAAGACTCAAATCAACAGAATTAGAAATGAAAAAGGAGAAGTAACAACTGACACTGCAGAAATACAAAGGATCACGAGAGATCACTACAAGCAACTATATGCCAATAAAATGGACAACCTGGAAGAAATGGACAAATTCTTAGAAATGCACAACCTTCCCAGAACCAGGACAAAATAGAAAATATGAACAGACCAATCACAAGCACTGAAATTGAGACTGTGATTAAAAATCTTCCAACAAACAACACCCAGGACCAGATGGCTTCACAGGCGGATTCTATCAAACATTTAGAGAAGAGCTAACACCGATCCTTCTCAAACTCTTCCAAAATATAGCAGAGGGAGGAACACTCCCAAACTTGATCTACGAGGCCACCATCACCATGATACCAAAACCAGACAAAGATGTCACAAAAAAAGAAAACTACAGGCCAAGATCACTGATGAACATAGATGCAAAAATCCTCAACAAAATACTAGTAAACAGAACCAACAGCACATTAAAAGGATCATACACCATGATCAAGTGGGGTTTATCCCAGGAATGCAAGGATTCTTCAATATATGCACATCAATCAATGTGATACACCATATTAACAAATTGAAGGAGAAAAACCATATGATCATCTCAATAGATGCAGAAAAATCTTTTGACAAAATTCAACACGCTTTTATGATTAAAAAAAAACCCTCCGGAAAGTAGGCATAGAGGGAACTTACATCAACATAATAAAGGCCATATATGACAAACCCACAGCCAACGTCGTTCTCAATGGTGAAAAACTGAAATCATTTCCACTAAGATCAGGAACAAGACAAGGTTGCCCACTCTCACCACTATTATTCAACATAGCTTTGGAAGTTTTAGCCACAGCAATCAGAGAAGGAAAAGAAATAAAAGGAATACAAATCGGAAAAGAAGAAGTAAAGCTGTCACTGTTTGCAGATGACGTGATACTATACATAGAGAATCCTAAAGATGCTACCAGAAAACTACTAGAGCTAATCAATGAATTTGGTAAAGTTAGCAGGATACAAAATTAATGCACAGAAATCACTTGCATTCCTATACACTAATGATGAAAAATATGAAAGAGAAATTAAGGAAACACTCCCATTTACCACTGCAACAAAAACAATACAATACCTAGGAATAAATCTACCTAAGGAGACAAAAGACCTGTATGCAGAAAACGATAAGACACTGATGAAAGAAATTAAAGATCATACCAACAGACAGAGAGATATACCATGTTCTTGGATTGGAAGAATCAATGTTGTGAAAATGACTAACTACCCAAAGCAATCTACAGATTCAATGCAATCCCTATCAAACTACCAATGGCATTTTTCACAGACCTAGAACAAAAAATTTCACAGTTTGTATGGAAACACAAAAGACCCTGAAGAGCCAAAGCAATCTTGAGAAAGAAAAATGGAGCTGGAGGAATCAGGCTCCCACACTTCAGACCATACTATGAAGCTACAGTAATCAAGAGAGTATGGTACTGGCACAAAAACAGAAATATAGATCAAGGGAACAGGATAGAAAGCCCAGAGATAAACCCACACACATATGGTCACCTTATCTTTGATAAAGAGAGGTGACAATATACAATGGAGAAAGGCAGCCTCTTCAATAAGTGGTGCTGGGAAAACTGGACAGCTACATGTAAAAGAATGAAATTAGAACACTCCCTAACACCATACACAAAAATAAACTCAAAATGGATTAAAGACCTAAATGTAAGACTGGACACTATAAAACCCTTCGAGGAAAACATAGGCAGAACACTCTTTGACATTAATTACAGCAAGATCCTTTTTGACCCACCTCCTAGAGAAATGGAAATAAAAACAAAAATAAACAAATGGGACCTAATGAAACTTAAAAGCTTTTGCACAGCAAAGGAAACCATAAACAAGTCGAAAAGACAACCCTCAGAATGGGAGAAAATATTTGCAAATGAAGCAACTGACAGAGGATTGATCTCCAAAATTTACAAGCAGCTCATGCAACTCAATATCAAAAAAACAAACAACCCAATCCAAAAATGGGCAGAAGACCTAAACAGACATTTCTCCAAAGAAGATACACAGATTGCCAACAAACACATGAAAGGATGCTCAACATCACTAATCATTAGAGAAATGCAAATCCAAACTACCTCACACCAGTCAGAATGGCCATCATTAAAAAATCTACAAACCATAAACGTTGGAGAGGGTTGGAAAAAAGGAACCCTCTTGCACTGTTGGTGGGAATGTAAATTGATACAGCCACTATGGAGAACGGTATGGAGGTTCCTTAAAAATCTAAAACTAGAACTACCATATGACCCAGCAATCCCACTACTGGGCATATACCCTGAGAAAACCATAATTCAGAAAGAGTCATGTTCCACAATGTTCATTGCAGCTCTATTTACAATAGCCAGGACATGGAAGCAACATAAGTGTCCATCGACAGATGAATGGATAAAGAAGATGTGGCACATGTATACAATGGAATATTACTCAGCCATGAAAAGAAACGAAATTGACTTATTTGTAGTGAAGTGGATGGACCTAGAGTCTGTCATACAGAGTGAAGTAAGTCAGAAAGAGAAAAACAAATACCGTATGCTAACACATATATATGGAATTTTAAAAAAACATGGTTCTGAAGAACCTAGGGGCAGGACAGGAATAAAGACGCAGATGTAGGGAATGGACTTGAGGACATGGGGAGGGGGAAGGGTAAGCTGGGACGAAGTGAGAGAGAGGCATGGACTTATATACACCACCAAATGTAAAATAGATAGCTAGAGGGAAGCAGCCACATAGCACAGGGAGATCAGCTTGGTGCTTTGTGTCCACGTAGAGGGGTGGGATAGGGAGGGTGGGAGGGAGACGCAAGAGGGAGGGGATATGGGGATGTATGTATACGTATAGCTGATTCACTGTGTTATAAAGCAGAAACTAACACACCATTGTAAAGCAATTATACTCCAATAAAGATGTTAGAGCAAAACAAAACAAAACAAAAAACACAGTCTCTCTCATCAGGTAGTTTACAGTCTGTTAAGGAGAAGCAAGTTTTATAAACCCACCTGAAAATAAACCCTACTACAGAAGACAGCAAATGGTTAAGAGCCTTGGATTGTATAAATGTTACAGTTCAGTGTAAGTAGGATCCTTTCCAACCAGGATGTCTTGGAAGTCTTTGAATATGCGAAATTTGATCTGGGCTTTAAGAGAACTGGGAATAGGCATGAGTAAAAGTGTTAAAATATCGGAAAGTGTTGGAGCCAGGAAAAGACATTTTCAAGAAAGAAAGATAAGCATTGTGTGAAGTACTAAGAAAAATCATTGAATGAATCATAACACGGAAGTCATCACAAGGAAGAAACAATTTAAAATATTATTTTACACAGATATAAAGAACAAACTAGTAGTTACCAGTGGGGAGAGGGAAAGGGGGTGGGGCAAAATAGGGGTAAGGGATTAAGAGGTACAAACTATGTATAAAATATACTGTGTATATAATACATAACCTACAGGGATATATAGTACAACACAGGGAATACAGCCAATATTTTATAATAGCTATAAATGGAATACAACCTTTAAAAATTGTGAATCACTAGGGTGGACACCTAAAACTTATATGATACAGTACATCAACTATACTTCAATGTTTAAAAAATATTATTTGAAAGATAGCACCAACTTAAATTTTTAATTCAATTTTTCTTCTTTTATATTGTTAATTTTTCCCCCAAAGTGTATGTAGCAAATATAAATACAAAATACTGACTTTCTACAAGTTGCATACGTGAACTGTTCAGATTTTTCCTACTTCTGCACGCAACTTTATTTCTCTAGTTTTTAAAAAAAAAAGGGGGGGGGGCCCAAGTCTTGTATACTGCAGAAGAGATTTCCATACTATTGCTTGTGTTTTAAGTTCAGAGTTTTAGGCTCTTGGTCTGTATTATTAAGAGTCATGAAATTGATAACATCTAATATTTATTAAACAGGTATTGTGCTAAGTGCTTTACATGCTATTTTAGTTAGTGCTAGCTGCCATAATCGATAAATCCCAGAATCTCAGTGGCTTAACAAAATCGAAGTTTATTTCTCACTTACGTAAAGTCCAAAACGAGTGTTTCTAACAGGCATAAAGCTCTCCTCCACACCGTGCTTCGGGACCAAGTTTCCTTCCATCTCCTGAAGATGGTGGTCCTGCCATCTTTAACAAGTAGCTTCCGGGGAAACTGCAGAAGTTGAAAGAACAAAGATCACGATGGGAGATTTTTGAGAGCTGAGCCTAGGAGTGGCATGAATTTCTTTCTCTTACATTCCATTGGCCAGAATTCAGTCTTATGACCACAATTAACTGCAGGTGATGACGTGGAATGTGGTTTAGCTGATTATCCAGGAAAAAAGAGAAATGACTTGGTGAACAGTTTGCGAGTCTCTGCCACACATACATTTTCCCACATTTAATCCTAACAACCCCATTGGATATGTAGTCTAATTTATAGCACTTTACAGGTGAGGAAACTGGAATTTTGACAGGTGAAGTTCCTTACCTCACGGTTAATAAATGACAGAACTCAAAGTCAAATCTAGGCAATCTAACTAAAAAACTATATTCCTTATCAAGTTAACTGCAATATGACTGAAATTCTTGTTACTGAAGAAGAATGTTTAGGCTTTTTTTAGTTGTAGGAGCGGTATGACAAGTTTAGAACTGTAAGTAACCCAAGCCCATCATCTTAGTGATGAAGTAATTGAGATCTAGAGGTAGAATGTCCTGTTGAAGGCTCAAATCACTGCTGCTCAGGTATCATACAACGTAAAGTACACTTTATAAGAAAATATAATCTTGAAAAATTAATAACATGTCATACTTTCTAAAAGTTAACTTTCTAAAATAACTTTCTAAAAAGATTTAATGTAGTTAAATGCAAGCATTTAGATTTGCTGCTTGAAAAGCACAACACAGAGTAAGCCTGCCACCGTGTGGCGTGAGCCAAACTTAACATCTGTTAAATGTTTTATTCCCATTTATTGTGTTTGCTTCTAGTTTATTTATTAACCAACCTAGATTTGACACTGTCTTTGATATGAAATTCAAACCCAGCTATGGTAAATGCTATAAGTTTAACTACTTTTTAATTTCAAGATACATTTCTTCATCCAACTCCAAAAATAACTGCAATATTTCCGATCCCGCTACAGGGGTGACTAACTTTTAAAAGGTGGCCCAGGCACTTCCACAAGAGGATTACTTACTTCAGTGCTTCACAAACAAGGAAACAAATTCAACAATTAGTAGGATTTGTCTCAGTCCACTCAGAAGTGAATCAATGAGCCAGATTAGAAGGCAGAATTCCCAATCTTACAATAGGGATCTCAAGGAGTCTTCAAGTATGGATGAAACACCCCTAGGAAGGAGAATCAGAATTCATACAGGAGCCACCGTTTCCTAGAGTTTTAGCAAAGGTATAAGCTTAATACGTTGTAACACGCCAGGCAGACATTTCCCTGCCCTCTCCCTGCATTTATCAAAATAAAAATGGTATCTAAAGTTGTTTAAAAGGCAACAGATCTAGCGGGTGACTAAATGGAAATCCGGTATCGCTGCTGCCTCTAACACTTGTTTCAAATGATTAGGGGTGGGGCATTGGTATTCATATCCTGATATAGTTTTTATATGTCCCTCTTTTCTTTTTTAAAGTCTTATTCCTACTTCTTTCTTTTCCTACCATGGCAAACTCTGAAATATCAATTTCACATATAACTCACCTGATGTGACTGGGGAAAGTAGTTAAAGGGAAGAAAAGTTTTCAGTGTTTGAGGGTTTAAAAAACCCCACATCTTCCTTTTTTCTTCTCTTTTTTTACTTTTTTGGATGGAGGGTTCATGAGAATAAGCCCACACAATGGTATGTAAATTTGTTATTCCTACCAATGAGTTAATTGAGATGGGAGCATCAATTTAATCCAGTGACTGTGTGTCAGTATCTCTCTAGGGGAAAAAAAAAGTGTGTCAAAGGAAATCCAAGCTTCCCTACTCTCCAGATTTCTCCCCATCTCCTCCCCTCCCCCAGCCTCCACATCTTTCCCAAGCTTAGGTATGTACCACCCTCAAGAACACCACTTGGGCAATGTTTGCTAGGGGCCAAAAGTAACTGAACAATCCTATGTTGTGTAAACACCCATTCTTTGCGGAATGCTCTGCCTTCCCTCTAGAGCAGCCATTGATCTCCCATCTTATGGATACCTGTGCAGCCACGTAAGATTGGCCTGGGGAGGCTGCAGCACTCCCTGTTCTAGAAAGGTCTCCTGCAGATTCTGAAAATCTCTAGGGTCACATAATTTCACCTGTGTTTTAGTATTATACTTCTTATGGCCATCTCAATATTTAATAAATTATTTTTTTAAATAGTAACAAAAGATAACCAAGGTAGACTTATATGTACTAACATGGAGAAATCACTGCAACATTGTTAAATGAAATGTTACAGATATCACAATTACATTAAAAAAAAAGACCTAATCAAACAAAAAATAATAATAAAATATCTGTCTGCTCCAAAATATGTGAGTATATTATAGAAATATCACTGTAAAAATGTACATCAAACTGTGGATTCTGATTATCTCTAAGGAGGGGAGTAGTGATTTGGAGGGTGAGCTTAGGAATTTCACCTTGTAGACTTTTATGTTGTTTGACACTCGTACAGAAAAATATATTCATCATAACTTATATAATGATTTTTAATAAAAAGAAGAGAATTGAAGTAAACACTCTGTTGCTTGCTGCCCAGAGTGACAGTAACTCATCTGGAAAATGTAGTAAAGTCTCAACTGCTGATCTGAGTTTCTGAGACGTGACCATCCAAGCTCCTTCCTAACCAAGTGGGTTTTTTTCCTGTCAACTAAAAATACACTATCCAGTTCAGGAAATGTGGCTGACTGAATAGCAGCTGCCGCTGAGGACCTACTTTGCATATTAAAACAACCCTGGAAGATAAATACCAAAACCTCCCTGTCATCAGTTTCCTGTTTTGAGGCCTGGCTGGAGTTCATCACACACGTCTGTCTTGGCCTCCACATTATCCTTCCTGCATATTTTCAGGAGACAGTCTCAGGCCACTGTTTCTTTTCCCCCTTAGTGTCAGGAAACTTCCTGCAAATATTGTAAAAGCAGAAGCTGAAGGAGCTTCAGTGCAAGGCTAACACTCTTCAGATCTTTCTTACACTGTTTCAGAAAGCAGATCACCCACTGCTGTTTCCTTTTCATGTGTTTTTTTTAAACGACAAAGATCAGCTGCCAAGATACTATTTATGTTCAGAGTGAGAGAGAGAGAGAGAGAGAGAGAGAGAGAGAGAGAGAGGGAGTAAAAAGAGACAGGCACCAAAATTACCCCCGACTCTGCCATGTTCTTTACTCAGTTATAAAGAGATGGTGTTTCCAATAAAATGGAAACTAGAAACAGTGAAAAGTTCTGGAAGATGAGCTGTGCTGTAAATGTACAACACAAGCCAGTTAAAGTGATAATAACTCAAAGTACAATTTGTAATGCAAAATAAAGACATTTAAAAAGAGTCTGCAATACTATATTCTATATCTAATTCTGTTACATGATGTCCTAGTCTCCATATACATGAATAATGTTGACTTCTTCCATTCATATGGCATGCAGATGCATTTTGAAAGGTTTAAAAAAAAAATAATGTAAAAAAAATGTGATAGACTGTACAGAGCACTGCTCATAGCTGCTCAGTAAAAATTGCATGTAACTATAGAATATTAGAGCTGAACAAAATTTAGAGATGACCTAGTCCAACCTTCTTGCTTTACAGATGAGAAAACTGAGGTTCAGAAAGATTAAATAACTTACCCAAGGTAACACAGATAGAAAGTAGCAGATCTGGGGCTAGAATCCAGATTTCCTCATTCTTCAACCGGCATTCTTCCTTAATACATGATGGTGCCTCACTAATCCAGGCTCGCTATCCTGCCCTGTCTCTCATTTGCAAGATAGCAAGCAAGAATTACTGCAGCATTTCCACTGATTTCTTATCTTTGGACTCGATGACCAGGCTACACAAGCAACCAAGTGTGAGCACCTGGGACATGCCTGCTGGCACACACACGTGTGTGCACACATACACACTGTTAACTCATGTTAAAGAGATCTTGGAAGAAACCATGTGTGTAAGAAGACAACCCTCTACCATGGAATGCTGGGGAAATGCAGTCGACACTGTTGCCCACCCAACACTATTCCCACTTTCTTCTCACTAAGAATAGTGCAACTTTATTCAGCTATCGAGAGACAGAGACAGTATGCTCAGAGGTGAACCCTGCCTGGCCAAACCAAGTCATTTCATTCTCTTGGACAATGAGATATCAGATAAAATTGACTGGGAGGCTTTGGGGGAATATTTCCTTCCTGATAAAATAAATACACACACACACATGCACACAAACACATGAGAAGACTGCCACCTTTCCCTTCTTCCTGCTTTTGAATTCGGTTGTGTGAGGATGAGAAGCTTGGTGTTGCTGCACCGAGGAAAGGAAACATCACCCACAAGTTGATGCCAACGCAGAAATGTGGAAAGAGACTGGCTCCTGGATGACACTGCTGAG
>NW_006793498.1:757867-758182 GCF_000442215.2 Lipotes vexillifer | reverse complement strand
CGGAGCTGCTGAACCAATCTGGGACCTCCTCCCTCCTTACCTACGGTCAAGTGAGATCATAAGAAAACCTAGCTTCAGCCACTTGCAGCTGAAAGCATAGTTACTTTGCCTCTCTGAACCTCAGCTTTTTCTTAATAAAATGGTGATAACGATACCTACCTGGCACAGTGGTCAAGAGGAGGAAATGAGATCATTAAACGCCGAACATAAAGAACCCAGTAAATGGTGCCTACCAGTACCATTACCATTATCATCATTACATCAAAATCCTCAACAGTGGGAATGTTTCCTCTATTTCCCAATCTCTGCGGCACC
>NW_006793498.1:749666-757857 GCF_000442215.2 Lipotes vexillifer | reverse complement strand
CTGCGGCCCCTGGAAGATTTCCCCTACAACAGTGTCTGGGGACAGTACATCCAACTACCACCTCCTCTCTGAAAGCTGAGGAACTCAAAGCATGGGTGCTTTGAGCCTGGGAACTGGAGGGCTGGACAGTCTGTAAAAGAAAAACAGAAAAAGAAAAATCCAACTTGTAAAATCAAGGTGTAACTCATAGTGCAACATGATGACATATTGTAAGATCTGAGCAAGCCATAAAGCGTTCATTTCTTCCATCCTAGAAATACCAACTCTGGCAGTTTAGCCAATGGAAATAATCCAAATGAAGAGAAAAACTTTATTCACAAAATCTTTAATTCAGCATTATTTTAGAAGTCATGGTATTTCTCCTTGATGTAATATAGTTATGAAGCCAACACAAAAGTTTTTATCGGAGACTATGTAGGGGTAAGGCTGCGTAATTTTCTATACAGACTTAAGTGAAATACATCAGAATACAGACGGGTATGTACGCTCTGGTTACACCCACGTGGAACAGCTATAATTAGGCCGGACTATAACTGGCAAACCGATTATTAAGTGCAATGGAACACAAGAAATAAGGGGGCTGTGGATTGTTGAAGAAACTCTGGCCAAAAAAGGGAGGAAAGATGAGAAAATATAACAGTGATAGTAGTGGGGCACACAAAGGGCATGTGTCTTTTCTCCACTAAGGCCATTAGATGGATTTCATAATAATCCAGGCAGCTGAGCCCAGAGCTGAAGGCGCGGGCAGCAGAGATGCAGATGTGGGCCCACAGCTGTGCTCTGGGAAGGCCTCCCATCAGGAGAGAATGTTTCCTATTGATTCACCCTCTGTTAGGAGAGCCTCACGTGTAGTTAAAGTACTAGAAAAGCATAGGCAGAGTTCTGTGTTCTGGGAAGATCTGTGGAGGGCAATATATCAGTAATATTCCATGAAACCAATTGCCTAGGAAAAGCATGGAAAGGCACAGAGCTATCACAAATATATCTGTTTAAAAGGTATATGAAAAAATAAAATAAAAATATTTATACATTATAAATATAAATATCTTTGCAATTAGTGTCTACTGTACCTTATGCCTGATTTAGATCTTCATACACAAAAATTCCCACCCACGATGAATGTGGAGTTTTAGGGTGGTTGACTTGCTCCTGCACCTGTCCCCTGTGCAATACTGAGCATATGGTGGGACAGTGTTCTGCTCCAAGGTGGCCCATAGGACACGGTAGAAGCCAGGATCCATGAGGGTGAGACTGCACACTGCCTCGAAGGAACAGACTTCACAGATCAGACAGCAAGAAGCTGTACCCTCTGGCTGTCACCATCTATGACTTCCGATGTGGGGTCCCCCACTGTCATTCCAGCTGGCTCCCCCATGACTGGTCCTCACTCATCCTTTCCTCTATCCAACTATCCCCTCCTATGGGAGGGGCCCCAAACAGCAACTCACCTTTTGTTTTACATAACACATATTTTACAATGTCCAATATTTTAAAATCAAGAAATGAAAATCAGAAATAATAGAATCTACCTGCCCACATGGTCTTGAAAGAAAATCAATGTAATGCTTTAACTAAAAGATAAGGAATAAATAAAAGGAAGGTAAATGTAGTAAGAGAATCTCTGTTTCCATCATAAGTGCTCAGGCACAATCACAGCACCTAAACATAGAAATAATGTGGCCTCCTTCCCTGGTGGCGCAGTGGTTAAGAATCCTCCTGCTAGTGCAGGGGACATGGGTTCAAGCCCTGCTCCGGAAAGATCCCACATGCCGCAGAGCAACTAAGCCCATGCACCGCCACAACTACTGAGCCTGAACTCTAGAGCCCGTGAGCCACAACTACTGAAGCCCGCGCGCCTAGAGCCCATGCTCTGCAACAAGAGAAGCCACCGCAATGAGAAGCCTGCGTACCGCAACGAAGAATAGTAGCCCCCGTTCACCACGACTAGAGAAAGCCCGCACGCAGCAACGAAGAACCAATGCAGCCAAAAATAAATAAATTAAAAATAAAAAAAATTTTTTTAAAGAAATACTGTGTCCTCACTGGCACCTGATACAGCATTTTCCTGTGTCTCATCAGCAACTTAAATGCCACAGGCATTGCTGCTGTCAGAGATGTGATTTTTTAAAATGGTGAACAGCTCACACTAAAACTCCAAACAAAACAAAGTGCAAGCTTTCCTCAATTCACAGAGTAGTGATATTTCTGGAAAATGTCATGTACGTGAAACGATGCAGAAAATTGTCTGGGTTTACATATAAAACAAAATTAGGTTCTAGGATCAGATAATTTTTACAAATAGTGGGCTTTTAAAACGACAGAAATGTCTGAGGCATTCGAAAGCTGAATTCAAATTCAAGAAACATTCTTTCTCGTGCAGAATTATCCTGGGCACTGTAGCACATCTAGCATCTCTGGTCCCCACGCACTGAATGCCAGCAGTGTGCACTCACCAAACTTTCCAAGTGCTGCCACTGGGAGTCACTGGTCTCAGTTTATCCGAGAGTGCTCTCTGCCCGCTTTCTCCCAGCCTGGGGAAAGCCTACCCATGGCCATACCTACCTGTAACCAGGTTCCCATAAACACACTGCACCTGTGGTAACCACCCCAAATTCAGATACACTGCTTAGGGCTCCATGGGAGTGCCTAACAAAGGACAGTCACAGATGGAATTAAATGTCTGAGAGAATTTCCACTTTTAGCATGGGTGGAGTGTTGATTCCCACCACAATACCACACAAAGACCGCTTTCACACGCCCCTCACATCACCCACTGGGGGTGGGGCTGCTGGCTGCAACCCCTCCCTGCCTCTCGCACTGACCCTTGACAGAGCCGATGCCTAAGAAAGTGATTAAGAGAAGATTTACTCAAGAGATTAAATGCCTCAGAGTATGTTATCATTTGGGGAAAGAATGAAAGGAAAACCATGAAAAACTAATGTATCATACTTGCTTACATATGCACAGACTGTCTTTGGGAAAATATCTAAGAAGCCGATGATGTGGGTTTCTTTTCCCAGGAAAGCACCTGTATGGCAAGGAGGACAGGGGTGAGAGGGAAACTTCCTTGACACTCGACCCTTTTGTACCTTTTGAATTTTGTATGGAGAGCTTGAAAATATAGATGAATAAAACCTGATCTTCGGGGCTTCCCTGGTGGCGCAGTGGTTGAGAGTCCACCTGCTGATGCAGGGGACACGGGTTCGTGACCCGGTCTGGGAGGATCCCACATGCCGCGGAGCGGCTGGGTCTGTGAGCCATGGCCGCTGAGCCTGCACGTCCGGAGCCTGTGCTCTGCGACGGGAGAGGCCACAGCGGTGAGAAGCCCGCGTACCGCAAACAAAACAAAACAAAACCAAAACACCTGCTCTTCGAAAGATGCAGTCCTTGGAAACCAGTTACTTACTTGGGTATTGCCCAGTTGAGAAAGTGAGAGACTAGAGAAAGATGAGGCTGTAACAGACAGACAGAAAGCCAGGGTCCCCCATGCAGCCCAGGAAAAGGACGGCTGGAAGAAGGAATTTTTTTGTTTTTTTTTGCGGTATGCGGGCCTCTCACTGTTGTGGCCTCTCCCATTGCGGAGCACAGGGTCCAGACGCGCAGGCTCAGCGGCCATGGCTCAGGGGCCCAGCCGCTCCGCGGCATGTGGGATTTTCCTGGACCGGGGCACGAACCCGTGTCCCCCGCATCGGCAGGCGGACTCACAACCACTGCGCCACCAGGGAAGCCCTGGAAGGAGGAATTTGTCAGCGTTTCTCCAGCACTTTCCAGGGGAACAAAGCTCTGATTCTAGCACTTTCTCCCTTTGAACCTAACTGTAGAGAGGAGAAAAGGAGGCCGTCACCAGGCTCTGTTCCATGATAAACAATCCCTTAAAATCCACCAACTTTCCATTGTTTCCAAACAGCCTGTTCCGAGGCAGCTTCCATGGTTGACGTACTCACCTGTGCATCCGCCACGTCTCCCCTCCTCCCACACCTTCTCCAGGTGTGCTGCACGGAAAACTGGTCCCTGATCTTGGGCCGAATAGATCCCATTGGAAATGTAAGAAATAGCATTCTGGTCTATAAATCATTTCTTTGTGAGTGCAGAGAGTATGCCTCGATCCTCCGGGCCTGAACATCTGCCCAAGAATTGGCAAAAACAGATTTCTAAACTCATTCTCTGAACCATGGGGCGCTATCCAGTGGCCATCATGGGAAGTCCTAAGTTCTAGGGACAGTAGAGGTGGGGCCCAAGACCCTTGTCTCTCCTGGTATCAGTGAGCCCAGCAGAGACACCCATCTTTATTATAGTTCTAGAAGCTGCAGTCACAGGCTTACAAAGCTGCATGTCCCTCTCCCACCACGCCTCTGCTTTTGATGGCTCCCCTTTCCTTATTTCACAGTACTAACCTGGGACTAGGTACCCGACGTGAGTAATTAGTGATGTGCCTTAACTTATGTAATCCTCCCAATAACCCTTCAAGTTAGGTACCATAGTATTATCATCATCTCCATTTCACAGATAAAGAAACGGAGGCACAGAGAAATTCAGGAACATGCATGAGGTGACACAGCAAATAAGTAGTGGAGACCAAGTGTGCCCCCAGATGGTCCCAAACCAAAGCCCACTCTGTTACCTTCTGCTCTTCATTGCCTCCCAGGTCAGTGGCCCTTTTATCAGCAGCCCTTCTATAGCTCCCCATACAAGGGCGACAATGAAAAGCTTTCCTCCTTGCTGAGCCAAAGGGATGGGCTTGGAATGCACAGGGGTTAACTGGGGACACACGGCCTTCGGGTAGAACTAGAGCCCCGTTCAACGTAATCGCTGTTTCCTTGCTTCTCACCTTCTCCAGCTTATAGGGACCTTAGCCCTCAGGAAAGGCTCCTTTATTTCCAGGGGAGACTGGTCAGTGCTCAGGGGTCCTCCCCCTGAATGCCTGTCTAGACCCTAGAGGGCGATGTTTCTCTAAGAGCCTGACTGTCAGTACCAAAGCCGGGCCTCCAGACGGCGTGCATGCTGGCGGTGGGGCCCCAGGCTTCCCTGGAATCCTCAGGGCAGGAGGCTGGGGGAGTGTCCCTCCCTTCACTGTGTCACCTGGGGGCACTCAGCACCCAAGCACCCTGGTATGGTGCCTCTGAGCCCCTCAAGTCAATGGCTTCTTCAGTCTGCCAGACTCCCTTCTCCCCTGGGCTCAGACAAGGGGAACCAGGGCCAGAGTAGCATCCCTGGCCCCTCAGCCCCCATGCACACCTTATCCTTAGCCTGCTCTGTCCTTATCCTCTGCCGGCCCCAATCCTCCTACAAAGTCCTGGCAGATTCCTTGCAGGATTCCCACTGATTTGTCAGCCAGGCCTGGACAGGGCTGGGTCACGGCTTCATCTAACTGCCCAGCACATGCGTGAGATGGACAAGCCCCCCTCCAGACAGTCCTTTACCGCTTTGAGACTGTGCACTTCCTTATAAAATCCAGTTTTAGCAAGAACCCTGCTAAGTCTGTTTAATGAGAATTTCCACCCTCGATATCTGACCAGGTTCCTCATTCTCCACCATCCCCCAGGTGATGTCTGATCACCCTGGCCTGTCTTTAGTGACGACTCTGTTAGGCCAGTTTAGCCAGAACCCCCCTTTCCGATGATGTCTCTTAGTAATTTTCCATCCACTGATAACACAGCCCTAGGCTCCTTGGCTATAAATCAACAGGTCACAGTGGCGCCCGGGTTTCTGATTTTTTCCAATCGATTCCTCCTATTAAAATGTAGCAGCCTAATGTCAACTGTTACAATAAGGTGCTTGCCATTTGCAAAGCACTTTCTCCATGAGTAACACGAAATGATGAATGAGAAAGAGACAAATTATAAATCTCAGCAAGACCATGAGCAAATAATGTATCCTGTCTGAGCCTGTTTCTTTGTTGGTAAGATGAGAGAATCACACGCCTCAACCTGGTTCTTGACATTGTAACGAAAGAATGTGCCGGAAAGGAGAACTGTCATTGGTTACGAGAACCAAATCACTGGAGCTCCAGATCCAAATCGGAATCTGCTACAGAAACAAGGGCTTCTGACTGGTCAATTTTTTGAAAATTCTATTTTCTGAAGTCATCATTTTTACTGGGAGAAATATAATTACACTGTTCAAGAAAAAACTTAAGCAATGAGCTTAATCACGCATAGTTCTACCCATTAACACAACTTTTTGATTTTTATGGTTTACCTTCAGTGTATATATATATATCTATATATATCTATATATATATCTATACCTATTTTGGTTTACCTTCAACATTTAAACCTATTTTTTAAGAATGTTTTAATCCTACTTAGGCAGTTTTTAAGCACATATGGTTCCAAGCAAATGAAAGGATCTCTAGGCACCAGAAACACACTGAGGCGTGAGCTGATTCTCAGATTTCTCCACCGAGAGGATCCCGGGATTGTGAGAGGAAGAGCAGGACAATCAGCGGGGACCACGGCACGGTTCTGAGCTGGGTGCCCCCCCCTCCTGCATATGGAGTCTGAACGGCCAAGAACCGGGGGTCGGCTCTGGGCCTGGCTGGGGGCATCTTTGTGGCACATCCTCAGCAGGACTGCTCTGCTCAGGGAGCCCCAGGGGCGAGGGCGGGGCTGTGGAGCCCGTGCCCCGCCCCCAAGCATCTGGGAAAAGGAAGCACAGAAAGGGAGAACCGGCCGCAGTCACTGTACTCGTTTCCCATCTCGCTCTCAGGACTGAACGCAGCTGCAGGTGGAAGACCACCACAGAGGGGGAGCTTTCGGCCGCAGCCTAATAACAGTGAGGTAACTAATTTCACTCTTGTACCCCTGGCATGAGGAATGAACAGAGGCTATCTTATTTTCCTCCAGGGGCAGCTGAAATATACTCCCCTGGGTGTGAGATGTCCCTCCCGCTGTTCCAGCCAAGCTTTCCCTGGACTAAGGTGGGAACAGGTCTTAGTCTTAAAATTTGAGATTCTTGAAAAACCTGTGTAATGTCCTGGAGGTAATTTACCTTGGTAAGACACTGGAGGAAACCACTTTGCTCTGAGCCATACATGTGTCCAAGGTCAACAGTATTTATAAATAGCCACTGTTTACAGGATGCAGCCTGGTCCTGTGGGGGGGGGGCGGGGCGGCCAAAGGAAGCAGAAGTTACCATGAGCCGACTGCCCCCCTCCATCAGTGCACTGACCCCAAGATAGCATCCCCTTCGGGGTTTAGGCTTACAGGAGGAAAACAGAGGCTAGAAGCCACAGACCCGCAAGAATCGAAACACCTTTCAGTTTGTCTAACTGGAACTTCGTTGTGCCTCCTTGCTTTAACTACCAAGGAACGTGAGCCCACATTCCGTGTCTTTTAGGGGGAGGCCCTGCCCTCTTCTCTGCAGCGGGCACCCCCCAGAGATAGGTCAGCGGATGCTGACTCACACACCCCTACTTCCCTGCCCTTTCGAAGCCCAGGCCTTTGTTGGAAATGTGACACTGTAAAGATACTCTCCTACTTTGGGCGTAGAAGCTCTTCTCCCATGTGCCCGCAAGGATTTGTGCTCCTTCTGAAAAGAATGACTGATGTGTGCACCCGGCCTTTCTCCCCTAGGGTCTGGCAGTGGCCCCCATGGGGTCTGTGAACTCCCGAGGTCACAGGGCGGAAGCCCGGGTGGTGATGATAGGCCTGGACTTGGCCGGCAAGACCACGCTCCTGTACAAACTGAAGGGCCACCAGCCGGTGGAGACCCTGCCCACCGTGGGTTTCAACGTGGAGCCTCTCGAAGCCCCTGGGCACGTGTCTCTGACCCTCTGGGATGTCGGGGGGCAGAGCCAGCTCAGGGCCAGCTGGAAGGACTACCTGGAGGGCACGGACGTCCTCATGTTCGTGCTGGACAGCACAGACAAAGCCCGCTTGCCCGAGGCAGCGGCTGAGCTCACCGAGGCCCTGGGCAACCCCCACCTGGCCAGCGTGCCCCTCCTGGTGCTGGCCAACAAGCAGGAGGCACCCCACGCCCTGCCGCTGCCTGAGATCAGAGACAGGCTGGGCTTGCACACGTTCCAGGGGCACTGCTGGGAGCTGCAGGGCTGCAGCGCCCTCACCGGAGAGGGGCTGCCCGAGGCCCTGGAGAGCCTGAGGCGCCTCCTGAAGTCCCGCAGCCACTGTAACTCCAGGTGAGCACAGGGGGCAGGCTGTGGGGAGAGCCGGAGGCCTTGACCGGGGTAGAG
>NW_006793498.1:749385-749656 GCF_000442215.2 Lipotes vexillifer | reverse complement strand
CGGAAGACCAGCTAATCCTGGAGAATCTCAAATTCAGTTTCTCAAACGAGGAATTCCCCCTGCGCTCGGACAGCATATTTTCCTCTTGGGACTTATTGTCACCGGTGTTTGTGTTGAAAATCAACTATTCTTTGAATAATGATACTCTGAGGGGAAAAAGCAAACCTCAGCATACTTCGTTTAGTAACTCATTACCACGTGTGAACTAAGCAATTGTAATAACAGAAAAAGTGGTTGCAGAATAATTAAGACCTAAATTCACAGAGGGAAA
>NW_006793498.1:731752-749375 GCF_000442215.2 Lipotes vexillifer | reverse complement strand
GGAAAGAGGCTTCAAAATCAAATCAGAATATCACCTGGACATGGGCGTGATCTTATGAGTGATTTTTCCCGGTAGGCCCTGGGTATGTGCCACCATCACTCTGAGGGCAAGGAGTCAGGGCCAGCAGGATGGAGTCTGCTTCTGCAGGATCTTGGGTTTAGAAGTTCAATGGGGCGCTCAGCCCTGGGCAGAGGCCGGGAGTTCAGGCCTTTCCAAAATTGATCCTTTTCTTTGATCCTGATTAACCCTTCTCCAACTTTTTGTTATCCTGTACTGGTCTTTCTCTAAAACCCTTCATTGTTTTCTTTCTGTTTTCCTTCTCTTTCTCTCTCCTTCAAGCACACAGGTTTCCTTGAAGATCAGGTTAATCAATGATTTCATTCATTTATTTATTGACTTTATCAAAAAATATGCCGAGTATTGAATCTGTGGCAAAAGGCAATGAGCTTTAGATATGAAGCTGGACCGCCAGACGGCAGGTGTGAATTGTGAAGATATGCGTAACAGCAATGCACCTCTCACTATTAATAGTGAAAGAGAAAGCCGAAGCGTTTTCAGGTGACGTTACCTAAGATCCACGAAGCTCCTGAAATTATTTGCAAAATGTTATGCTTTGGGCCATTTTTCTAGGGAAGAAGATCCATAACTTTTGTCAGACTTTCAAAGGTACCTGTGACTCCCTAAGATAAGAATCACTGATCTGGTCTTATACCTCATTCAACCCAGGGATACTTTCTATACTTTTTAATGGCAAGTAACTTCCATTTGGTACCTATTCTCGTGTTAAACAGCTCTAAATCTGGATATTCCTTCCCATCCTGGGCTACCATCAGCCTCCTTAGAACTCCTGATGGTGGTTCTGCCCTCTCTGGAGTGACACAATCACTCCAACATCTGAGAGGTCCCTCTACCCAAAGTCTCCCCTTCTAACATCAATTTAGGTGTGCCTAGTTCTTTCCACCACGTGTCAATCAATGTGTTTCAAGACTTCCTATGTTAGACACAGAAAAGGGCAAAGATGCAAAGACAAAGGAGACTCCAGCCTCATGGTCCTCTAGATGGGGAGGCAGGAGGACATGACTCCCATAAAAGAGGAGAGGTTGAGAGTTTACTGTTTACTGATCATGTACTGGGGCTGGTTCCGTGCTCAGTGCTCTACAGAGATTCTAATTCTCCCAACTCTGCAAAGTAGGGATCATTCCCATTTTACATAATTAGACACTGAGGCTCAGAGAGGTTGTGACTTGCCCGAGGCACTGCTCTTAAGTGACATTTCTGGAATTCGAAACCAGATATTCTAGCCCTGATGATGCCTGCATTTTTCCATGACATCATGCTTCTAGAAGGTTTAAGCCAAGGTTGACCTTCAGTAGGCAGATGAGATGGGAGAGCAGCGTAGCCAGAGGGAAGAGACTGCTTGGAGGCATGAGGGAGAGTGTAGGAAGGACAAACAAACCAGAAAGGCTGAAACACGAGGTTGGGGGGAGGGGTGTGGGATGTATTATAACAGGAAACAAAACTGGAAAGAAAGTTTAGCTCCAAATTAAGGAAGGCTTAGACTTTCATCATCAGGAGTTTGTCTCGGAGAAGTGAAACCATCTGCCTTCCATTTAAGAGGCTAATTTAGTGGCAGTGTGGAGGTGAAATAAAGAGAAGGGGGGACGCTGGGGACGGAAAGGTGGACAACCCAGCTAGATGCCCATCACGGTCACAGAGGAGAGGAGAGGAAGACAAGAACATTGAGACAAAAGGCTGAGAAAGGAAGAACTTGAAGGTGCTCAAGATTTTGAGTCTGTGTGGCAGGCGGGATTGGAATGAACTGAGAAGGTGGACACGGGAGGGGCAGGTTGGGAAGGGGCTAGAACCTCTGGGCCCTGCTTTTGGAATGCTGGGTCTGAATGTGTTTATAGCTCTTTTCAGACTGTTCCGGTATCTGCAGAGTTTGAGGCACTGAGGACCCTCTGGAGGCATCTGCTGGTTTCTGCTCATGGAGACTCATTTCCTCACATGATTTGTCATTTTTTATTGTGACCTCATCTTCAGTAGGATTTGTTTTTCCTTTGTGACTCCCGTGTGCTCTGGGTTATGACAGTTTTTACACAGAGTGGTTTCTCATTAGCATCTACCAGGATCCTGGAGGTTTCAATTGTTTTAGACCAAATATTATGTTAGTTTCTCTGCTTGGGGCTCACGGACCTCACAGGTAGTAGGAACTTTAACTCTGTGCTCATTCATGGCACAGGCCCCAGGGATTCGGTTTCTGACAGGCAACTGTTTTTCTTTGCACTCCCAAGATAGACCGTTTGCTTTGGCATGCCTGTCTGAACTGGCGGGCAGAATTTTCCAATCCCCTTTTAAGAAAGGGGTGCCACTTCAATGCTCTTGTTTTTCTGCTGAGCTCAGATCAAAATTTTCTCTCCTCCAAGCAAGAGTGAGGCCACATCTCCTGTTTCCGTACAGGTGCTATGACCACAGCCTGGTCCCTCGAGCCTAAATTGGGCTCCTCTAAGATCCCCCTGGACTCCAGGCTTCACTCAACTGCTTCAGCTGTGGTTTCCCTCTTCAACTGGTTTCTGCCACTTGAGGATTTCCTTTTTTTTTTTTTTTTTGCTCAAGGGCAGCCTACATTAAAACAACTATTTTTGATTATAGTTTACCCAACACTTATGACTCCACAGTGGAAAAGGGTCCATCTGCCATGTCACTAGGCGTCTGCCAGGGTCCCTGGGAAAGGCTGAGCCCACAGAGGTGGCCAGAGAGAGCAGACACAGGGCCCAGAGCCAGTGCCGGGGAGGAGGTGAGGATGCTCCATGGCACACAGGCAGTGGCCTGGCTTTGCCCTCTCCAGTTCTTCCATCCTTCCTTCTCCCATTCCAGTAATGTTGGCTCTGGAAGGAGGGTGAAATCCCATCCTCTTTCAGAAACTTCCCTGAAGATCATGGGGTAGCTGGCCTTGCCTGCCGGGAGCAAGAGTGGCAACGGGACAAAGCTGGCCCATAGGACTGGGAATTCCACTCCCATGGCCACTGCTAACTGAAGGGGAGAGCAGTCAGGGGCCAGTAGGGTAGCCTCAGCCCTTGCCTCCTGACCCAAGGCAAGCCAGAGCCCACCAGGGACATGGTGGGGGCAGACGGAGGGGCCTCCCTCCTGCTCTTCTGCTCAGAGAGAAACATACACATATGTATGTATACAGGTACTTATATCACAGAGCTACAGCATAGGGAAGCTTAGGAAGAAACAAATCGTGCCCTCTGTTTTATTTTGTTTTTTAAAAGGTGCTCTCCTTATGAGAGGGGTATTTTGCGTGTTCCAATTCACCCACACCTTTCAGGTCCATCAGCCTCCCGTTAACCCACGAGCGGAAGTGAGGAGGCGCATGAGCAGATGTGGCTGAAAAGCACGAATCTATTTCCTCCTCATGTATAAAGGAATCCGGTTTTCTTCTCCACAAACACTGTATAGAGTGAGATTTGTTCCACGTTGGAGAGCTGATTACCCCTTTGAATATGGGTTGAGTTTCTCCCTTTCTGACTCATTGATTCTGAAGATGTTTCTCCTTCCCCTCTTGGATAGAAGCAATCCTTTGGTGAAAGTAAGAACTGCAGGAGTTGGGGTTTAGTTTGGTCCTGCTGAGTTTTGGGTTTCAGCTGTCCATCCTCACAGATTTCCACACTCATCTCCTCCCACTGGGGCTGGGGGAAGCTGTGTTCTTTAAAGTGGGCTAGGCCCCCATCCTCAGCACGTGGTGAGCTGGGACCTTGCCTTCCTTCTCGTTCTCCAGGTTTTTTTTTAACTAATTAATTAACTTATTTTTGGCGGCATTGGGTCTTCATTGCTGCATGCAGGCTTTCTCTAGTTGCGGCGAGTGGGGGGCTGCTCTTCATTGCGGAGTGTGGGCTTCTCATTGAGATGGCTTCTCTTGTTGCGGAGCATGGGCTCTAGGCGTGCACGGGCTTCAGTAGTTGTGGCACATGGGCGCAGCAGCTGTGGCTCCCAGGCTCTAGAGCACAGGCTCAGTAGTTGTGGCGCACGGGCTTAGTTGCTCCGCGGCATGTGGGATCTTCCCGGACCAGGGATCGAACCCGTGTCCCCTGCATTGGGAGGTGGATTCTTAACCACTGCACCACCAGGGAAGTGTCTGTCCTCCAGGCAGATTTTAGAACGCACGACACCTCAAGCGTCCTGGCTGCAACCTCAGGTGGTACGGTGAGGTCACCTCACAAAAGACTCCTACTTTCCCCAGAACCCACCTGATGCAACTCAACACCAGCGGGGTACTGCTCCCTTCCAGAAGCCCCAGCCCCGAAGACGGACAGAGGTAAGGCAGTCGAGCAATGAGATTGTCCAGGCTGTGCCTCTTGCCGCAGAGCCTGTGTCAAGGTGGGAGAGTCCCTGAGTGAGTGGGAGGTGGGGACCCCATTCCTGCCATTTCTTGGGCCTGAAAGGGCAAATACAGATGAAAAATAAGAGGTTTAGCTCTCCCTGTTGAAAATAAGGGAAGATGCTTCTCCTTCCTCCCTCTTTTTAGAGCATTCACTTGAGAAAACTGGTAACTCTAAGTTCTTTTCTCTGTCTCTTTGAAAGGTATGTAAATTTTTTAAAAAGCTAACTCAGACTCCTGCCAGCTTTAGGACTGTCTTTCTCCAGGACCAGGGAGCCATCCCTTTGAAATGCCATCATCAAGGGAGATAGGGCCGCTCTCCCATCTCCGTGGGAGGGTGGGAGCCTTGCTCCTTGTTGCAAAACTACCTCCAGTCATAAAGATAGGAGAAGCTGGTTTTTCTCTAGGTTAAAGCCAATTAGGTAACACAGATGGTGACTCCAATTACCTGGCAAATCCAGGATGAACTTGGTTTGAGGACTGGTTATTATTGTGTAGGTAAGGGCCTGTGTCTGCCTGCCTGTACAAAAGGCTGAGATTCCTCTCTGTCTTTGCAGTCTCTTAGCTGATTGCCTGTGATGCACATCGCATTCTGGTTTGATGCTTATTCAATAATAAAACTGTTTTCTTTCTCTCCTACCTTTGTGGAGAAGGTTTGCTGGGTTGGCAGATTTGTTTTTAATTCTCTTTTCCTAACAGATCCCATTGGCCTGGCTCTGTGAGCTCCTGATTGCACCCATGATTAGTAACAAGGCACTGGTGAAAAGTAATCACCCCGAATGCCTCCTAGAGGGTTTTGGAGGGCGCTTAATTAGGAATGGTACCCACGGCACTCCTCTCCCACAGGGTTATGGAAACCTGTGACCAGAATCCTGTGATTGCCTCTGAACTCACCAAGAGAAGCATTTCTCGGTGCACTGAAGTGTTACCCCTGTATTACCTTCCCCCACGTCTCGTAAAAGCAGTGGCTCAGGAAAAACAAAATAATTTTAGAAAGGAAAAAAGGAGTCTTTTATTTTTACCTCATTGTCTTGATTTCCACTCCTCTGATATATTCACCCCCAAGGAAATTTGGCTATGGAAAAGTATTGAAAAATTTTCCATGAGAAATGGTGTTGTTCTGCCTCAGATTTCAAGCTAAAAACCTAATAATGAATCCTTCCCCCTCACCCTGTTCCCCTCCAGCAACCTGGGACCCATGGGCAGTTTTGCAGTTTACTTCAAGCATGAAATTACAAACCTAAACTAATGAATTCTCATAAAAGCACTTCCAATTCTTCCAAAAAAAGGAGGCAACATTATTAAAAATTATCTCCGGATTATGAACATGACACCATATCATTTTGCAATTTTTATGCTACCTTTTTTTGTATTCCACAAACTTCAATTTCGTATGGCACTAAGCATTGGCTTAGCCTGGAGGAGAAATATAAAGGATTCAAAGAAACATATAAAAGGATTTTCAGGGTTATGAAAAAATCTTCCATGAGAGAACTGCTACCAAGATGGAGATGCAACCCCATCCTCTGCTCAAGTTGGTGCCGTCTAAACGCGCTTGGCTTGTGCCCACTGGCTTCGAGTCTGGCCTTGCAGTCAGTCAGAACGGACTAGAACAGGAACTCTGTAACTCACCAGCTGGGCAAATTATTTAACCCAACTACGCCCCAGCCGCCTCATCTACAGAATGGGAGTGATAATAGGAGGCACCTCGCAAAGTTCTTATGAGAATTCAGCGAGATCATGTGTTCATCAAGGCAACTTGTATCTCTTGAGCACCTTCTGTGCACAAAACACTGAGCAATGTGCAAGAGCTACAAGGATGGAGGAGATACAGACACTGTCCCTGCCCTCGACATACAGTCTAGCTTTCAATAACGGACAGCGGTTAATACTGTCACACTGAAGCATGCTACAAATGCAAATGAAGCAGAGTTCTGGGGGCCCAGGCTTTTCTTGCAGATCCCTCTCCCACCCTCAGAATTCTCCAGACTCAGACTTGTTCTGGAGTGAAGATGGGGCCAAGGCTGGTGGAAGGGTACAGGGGTCAGGGGTGCAGAGCCCTAGACTGCTCTTCTGACGTCTGAACTCTGGACACTTAGCCTCTACCCTCTTCCCTACCACTTCTATTTAACATCCCTATTCTAGAGCTTCTCCCCTGTCCTTCCCACGCCAAAGCACGTTTAATTCGAGTAGCCAAAGCCCAGAATTAGTATCTCTTCCACGCACTTTAAATGCACCCTCCCCTTGCAAAGGCTGGTGGACTGAATAGACAGACGAATGATTTGAGAAGATGGGGGGTTGAATCCCACCCTCAATTCTATTCCTCTCTGAAATTCAACAGTTACAGATTCATCCCTTGGACTTCGGTTTTTCAAAGAAAATATCCCTAGAAGAAAGGTAGCAGGGATAGTTATTGGCATTGTAATGTGAATGAATTGTCAGGGTCTTTTCAGAAGAGGTTGTGTAAAGGAAGCAAAGCTAAATGTTGAGAACGGCTGAAAGAAGTATAGGAGGTGGGGGAACTTCCCTAGAGGTCCAGTTGTTAAGACTCTGCGCTCCCAATGCAGGGGGCATGGGTTCCATCCCTGATGAGGGAAATGAGATCCCACATGCCTTGTGATGCAGCTAAAAGAAAGAAAAGTATGGCCGGGGAGCCGGGGGCTGCCAAAAAGGAATGAACCAGACTTCCCAGATTGCCTGAGGCTGGGATGAACGTGGCCGCCCCCTCTCACTGTACACACGGCAAGGACCTACTGTATGCAGAAAGAAGGCCCAGGAGGGAGGGTCTAGGTGTGTGGACCACCATCTTCTCAGGCACTTGGAAAAGGCAGCCTCGAGCCAGGGAGTGCAGAACTAGGGGGCTGGGCCAGGAGCACCCCTTTAGGCTGAGAGCGGGCAGAGAATCATCTGGCCCCTTCTTCCTCCCACCCTCTCATCTCAGTCCAGTGTCTCTATCAGCAGTTGCCTTCCCAGGGCATGGAACAGAGCAGGCAGGTTTGCAGAATGGATCCGGGGTCGGGTGGGGAATGGAAAATGGAAATAAGCGGCCCAAGCTCTTTATTACCGTTCAGTAGAAAGCGCTAAAGTCCAAGGGACGACCAGCCAGAAGGGGGCTTCAGATTTAACTGGAGAAGCCACTCTCCCTCAAATGTATCCTACACTTCAAGTGGGGCTTCTGAGTTTAAAAGGGCAACGGCATGACCCAGGCAGAAGAGGATCACAAAACTCCGTGGGCCTAATCCTACCTGGGGAGGAATTCTTTCTCTTAAACCAGCATTCCAAACTCTTCAAGCAAGTCATTCGCAAAGGTGCCCCCTTCTGCCACTGTGAAGACAGGATCAAGTTCTCTAGATCGATTGGGTGATCCCTAGGAATCAAGAGAGCTCTGGGTGGTGGGGCGAGAAGCCTGCTGGCTGTTTGGTGCTGACACAGCCATGGGCCACAGCTTCCTACACAAGTTTCAGGGTGGCTCCACCACAAACCCTTCCTTCCCCTCTGCCAGTGATGGTGACTCAGGAGAATCCGGAAAGGAGCTCATGGAACACTCAACCAGCAGGTTTATCCTGAGGTGCTTCTCAGCATTTTCTAGATAGAACATTAGGAGGTGGTTCCAGATCTAAGAAGCCTGGCGTTCACTCCCCTGGCTCTGCCTGCAACACTGTGAGTTCAGGCTAGAATATGATGAATGTACTGAAGGGGGGCTTTAGGAGAGACAAAGCAAGCAAGCTGTTGAGACTTGTGGTTTAATGTTGTGAAATGCACACATACGTGTAACCCTACTACCTCCCCAGGCCTGACTGGAGGGACAGTGAAGGGATTTTTTTTAAAAAGGGCCAAACCCCACAAGGAAAAAGAAAGCCGAAGTGCATATAGCAGGCTTGACATAGCACTAAAATTACAGAAGATACAAAGAGACCTCACAGACCAGAGAAAGTAGAAACCTAAGTTGGTGGGGGCTGGGAGGTGTGTGTGTGTGTTTAGTCAAAGGACTTAACTCTGTACTGGGCACTGGTCTAAATGTTGAAGGTGTGTTAACTTACGTAATCCCCCAACAATGTGAAAGTCTGTAACCTGATTTTGCGGATGAGGCATAGAGAAGTTAGGTAACTTCTCCCAGGTTACACAGCAGAATGCGAACCTCTGCAGGGGTGTGGCCCATAAACCATGCTCTACACAGCCTCACCGTGATTAGCAAGCCCTTCTGACCCAAACCCCAGAGGATCTCAGGACTTGGGATATCAAGGAGCAACAAAGTGGGGCAGGAAACAGAACTGGTGGAAAGTCTGTATGAAGAGACATACTCTCAGGCTCCTTCCCCTATTTTACTCAGCCCAGGCAACTGCCCCTCTGCTCCCTGGTAGGATACCTTCAGTTTATTCTCTGGAGGCATTACCCAGGTGAGGATGGGGTGAGACATCCATGAAAAAATTCCGTCAAAGTTTGTGAACTGACTGGAGAGGCCGCCTGGACCCCTTCTCCATTCAGCTCGCAGGGGCTGGCCGTGAGGTTTACACACTGAGGCAGGCACTGGGAGCCCCTCTCCAGGAACTGACTGGCTGGAGAGAAGACACACAACACTGACATTTGAAGGTCTCTGGATGAAACAGTTGGCTCACCAGTTGAGGAGCCCTTCCTGCCCATGCACCAGGACTCAAACAAACTTCTAGCAGCTTTTTGGTATCTCCCTCTTTCCTCCACCTACATTTTTATCACGGAAAAACGTAAACATATAGAAAAAATTTAAAAATACTATAATGAACACCCATATACCCACCTCTTAAGTTCTACAATTGTTAATATTTTAACATATATGCTTTATCTTTAGATATAGGTGTACATACAGTATTTTCTGAACCATTTGAAAATGACTGCAGACATTATGATATTTCACCTCTACATATTTCAGTATCTCTATTCAAAGAATAAGGATCTTATATGACCCAAATGCATCACACCTAAGAAAATTTAAAATAGCTTCCAGGGCTTCCCTGGTGGTGCAGTGGTTGAGAGTCCGCCTGCCGATGCAGGGGACGGGTTCGTGCCCTGGTCCGGGAAGATCCCACGTGCCGCGGAGCGGCTGGGCACGTGAGCCATGGCCGCTGAGCATGCGCGTCTGGAGCCTGTGCTCCGCAACGGGAGAGGCCACAGCAGTGAGAGGCCCGCGTACCGCAAAAAAAAAAAAAAAGCTTCCAAATATATTCTAATATTCAATCCATTTCAAATTCAAAATCCATTCAATCCATTCAAATTTCCCCCACTGTCCCTAGAATCTCATTGCATTTGGTTATTACGTCTCTTTATTCTCCTTCCTAGAACAGTCCTCTTTCCTTTTGTTTGCCCCACAATGTTGACTTTTTGAAGGGACCAGGCCATTAGCTGAAGAAGTGTCTCACAGCTGATTTGTCTGATTGGGTCTTGTGTCATTGAACTTGTCCCCATATCTCTTGTAAATCCTGTCAAGTGGAAGTTAGATCTAAAGGTGCGATTAGATTCAGATCAGATGTTTTTGGTAAGACACATAGGTGACATTCTCTACTTCATGCTGCATCTCATCAGGAGACAACTGTCTGCTTATCTCACTAGTGGGGAAGCAAAGCTCCACCTCTTGGTAAAGGCAGTGGCTGCTGGATCACTCCAATGTGAAGGGACCTTGGGTAATACCTGACACAGTGTGAATATCCTGCTCAACGCCTTTCAGGAACAGACAATAAAGGATGACAGGACATCTGAGAAAAAGTCTCCAACATAAGAGAGAGAGACAAAAACAAGCAGGAAATAAACAACTCAGAGGAAAGAGCGATCACTGCAGGAAGCAAAAGAAAACTTCCCCCAAATGGCAAATCTCCTTAGAAATAAGAGAAGATATCACAGCCATGAAGCAAGATGGCTATAAAAAATATTTAGAAAGCAAGAAAGAGCTCTTGGAAATCTCCACTGAAAAATCCAGTACAAAGTTGGAAGATAAAGTAGAAACAAAAATCTCCTAAAAAGTAGAATAAAAAGTTTAAGGATGAAAAATTGGAAATTAAAACATAAGAAAACTAGAGGATTAGTCTAAAAGTTTTGCATCACAATAATGGGTATCCCACACAAAAAAAGAAGGGAAAAGTAGAGGGGGTGAATTATCAGATAAATAAATAAAATACGATCATTTCCCCAAAACACACGAGTTTCCAGCTTGAAAGGGTCTATGGAGTGCCCAATACAAATGCATGTTATAAACAAAAAAGCACAGTGTTGTAAAATTTCAGAACATCCTAAAAAAGAAAAATGGGTCACTATGAAAGGTCAAGAATCAGCCTACTATTAAACTTCTTATTAGTAATACTGAAATCCAAAGGATAACAGAGCAAAGCCTTCAAAATTCAGAGGGCAATATGAACAATAAAATGGTACTATAACCTCTAGAATAAAATAAATATCTATGAGTCCATCTTGATACAAGTAAATAAATGAATGACTAAGTACATGGAGGAGAAGGGACAGCTCTATCTTACAAAAGAATTTCATTAATAAATGTAAAAGAAATGAGGGAAATAGAAAATTATCATTAAGAACATTACAGTAATAATTGTAGGCAAGATTCACCAATGGATGCTAAAATTTGTAGGTGAAAGTTTGAGGATAAACAAGATATTTGCATAGTCTTAAAGTATGTCTACCAATATATTTACTCATTATAAAAGGAAAAATAGCAACTTGACAGTGAGAAGCCTGGCATAAACTACTTAGCCAAGTGACCAAGATGAATACCCTGAGTAGTACACAGCGCCATCATGTACCCCTGATAGGATGCACTCAGATGGACACATCACCTCTGTGGTATTCTTGCCCCAAATCCATAACCTCAATTTAATCATGAGAAAATATCAGACAAATCCAAACTGAGGGACATTCTACAAAATAATTGACCAGTATTCTTCAAAATTGTTAAGATCATGAAAGACAAAGACAGACTGAGGATGTGTTCTAGATGTAGGAGACTAAGAAGATTCAGCAGCTAAATATAATGTGAGATCCTGGACTGGATCTTGGAAAAGTAAAACGACACTACTGGAAAAACTCGTGAGAGCCAAAGTCTGTCACTTTGTTAACAGTAGTGTAGCAACGTTAATTACTTACTTGCTTTTTTTTTTTTTTTTTTTGATGTTGTGCCCTGAGAAATGCATCAGAGTTAACTTCTTTTCTTTCCTTTTTTTTTAGTTAATTTCTTAATTTTGATCACTGTACTATAGCTATGTAAGATGTTACCATTAGGGGAAGCTGGGTAAAGGCACTAGATAGAGCTCTGTAATGTTTTTGGAACTTTTCTGTAAGCCTAAAATTATTTCAAAATGAGAAGTTAGGGCTTCCCTGGTGGCGCAGTGGTTGAGAGTCCACCTGCCGATGCAGGGGACACGGGTTCGTGCCCTGGTCTGGGAGGATCCCACATGCCGCGGAGCAGCTGGGCCCGTGAGCCATGGCCGCTGAGCCTGCGCGTCCGGAGCCTGTGCTCTGCAACGGGAGAGGCCACAACAGTGAGAGGCCCGTGTACCGCAAAAAAAAAAAAAAGAAAAAAGAAAAGCTAAAACATTCCGAGGGAAAATTATTTCCAACATAGAATTTTACACCCAATCTAGCTATCAATCATGAAGATAGAATAATGACATTTTCAGACAAACAAGAACACATGCTTCTTTTATCAGAAGGCTACTGGTAGTCATGCTCCCTCTAGAGAATAAATCAAAATGGACACCTGGGATGCAGGCAATGTGGAATTCGCCACCAGAGGGAAGCAAAGGAGTTTTCAGAACAACATTCCCAGAAGGATGTCTCAAACCAAAAAACCCAACAGTTTACCTTATCTGTTTGATTGTATCAGTGAAATTTTCAGTTTTGACAGTCTAGGGTTGTATTTTTTATTTTTTATTTATTTTTGGCTGCGTTGGGTCTTCATTGCTGCACATGGGCTTTCTCTAGTTGTGGTGAGCGGGGGCTACTCTCGTTGCGGTGCACGGGCTTCTCATTGCAGTGGCTTCTCTTGTTGCGGAGCACGGGCTTTAGGCGCGCCGGCTTCAGTAGTTGTGGCACATGGGCTCAGTAGTTGTGGCTCGCGGGCTTAGTTCCTCCACAGCATGTGGGATCTTCCCGGACTAGGGCTCGAACCTGTGTCCCCTGCACTGGCAGGCGGATTCTTAACCACTGTGCCACCAGGGAAGTCCCTGTAGGGTTGTATTATTGATAAGTATGTAGAAAACCAAGCAAACAGACAAAAGAAAAAAGCTCCTAGGGAAACGAAAGTTGCACTTTTTGTAATCATAGTGTACTAAATGGCTCAGTTGTGAAAATTTTTTACATAAGGTGTAATAATGTAAATACTAAAATATTCATTTAACCAAAATATCTATATTGGGAAGATGCGGGGAAGGGAAATATATGTGTGTGGGTAGAGCATGGGGGAGAATGTAAGAGAGTTAAATTCTCATTTTCCAAGGTAGGAAGAGAATAGATTATGTCTAAGGTTGAAAAATCAAGAAACAGTGACACAAATTTGGCAAAAAAAAACTTAGGGTAGAGATAAGAAGGCACAGCTAAAACAGTTGTTTCTGGGGAGAAGCAGTCAGGGCTTAGCAGGGATGAGCAGGAGACTGTTGTTTCCCATTATAAGCCTCTGTTTTTATTTCACTTCTTAAACTAGATACCTGTGTTATTTTTATAAAAATAAAATCTAGGGACTTACCTGGTGGCGCAGTGGCTAAGAATCTGCCTGCCAATGCAGGGGACACGGGTTTGATCTCTGGTCCAGGAGGATCCCACATGCCCGCAGAGCAACTAAGCCCGTGCGCCACAACTACTGAGCCTACGCTTTAAAGCCCATGAGCCACAACTACTGAAACTCGTGTGCCTAGGGCCTGTGCTCTGCAACCAGAGAAGCCACAGCAATGAGAAGCCCAGCACCACAACGAGAGTAGACCCTGCTCGCCACAACTAGAGAAAGCCCGTGCACAGCAATGAAGACCCAACGCAGCCAAAAACAAATAAATTTTAAAAAATAAAATAAATAAAAACTACATGTTAAATAATAAATAAATAAGGCAAGAGTAACCAGGACATCATGGGTAACCTTGCTTACCCCACGGTTAATTTAAGCGTATAAACCCAACTAACTGTAGGCTCGAGTCAGGGTCTCAACCTTGCCTATTTGGTATTCCTTCCTGCTCTGATTTTGGGTAAAGCTGGTCTTCCCCTGGCTGGCCCCAGTTCTGACCTCCTCAGTGCTTTCCTTGGCATCTGTATGTCAGAGCATAACGGTTCGCACCCTTAGCCGTGGAAGGGCACTTTGGTGGCCGCACCACTCTCTGCACTTCCGTTGCCTACTCTCTCCTCACTTGGGCTCCTGGGCTACCCACCCCCACCAGAACCTGAGTTGGACTGATCAGGATGGTCACCTGGTTCTCTGGTCACAGGGAGCCTGTGGGCTGTTTAACCTTCAGAAGTTTCCTCCGACTGCTGGGCTCCCTGTAGCATCTCTGTTGCAACAGAACGCTGCTAGCAGCAATTGGCAGAAGAAACCCTTTATCTCGTCCCTGTGTGCCACAGGTGAGCATGGTGGTATTATTGGCCCCAATTCTTCACTCCTTTCTCCATCCACACACTTGCTATGGCTCCATCATAGATGGAATGTCCTTCTTTGTCGATACTGGGGTTGGCCATATGAGTTTCTTTGCCAATGGGATGTCAGTAGACAGACACAAGCAGGGGTTTGAAAAGTGCCTGCACACTGGAGTTTACCCTCTTCTGCCTCTGCCGTCAGAAGAACAAGCTTCAGCTAACCTGCTGTCTAAGGAGGATAGGATGAGAGGCATGTAGAGCAAAACCACCGAGTGGTCCAGAGACCGGAAGTGAGTAGCAGAGCCACTGAGCCACTGCAGCCTCAGCAGAGTCGACCAGCTGAGCCCAGCCTGGATCAGTCAAATCCCAGATGACCCACAGAGCTCTGGAGACAAATGCTTATTGCTGCATATGCCACTGAGAAGATTTTTGTGGGTTTTTTTCCCCCTCAGTGCTGGGTGACTAACACAGGCACTAAATGTTGGAAACCACCCATCTACAGTTTTATACCAAGGTTTCACAGGTTTATAAAATAATGCTCAGGGGTGGTATCCCAAGGTCAAATCGTAAAAGGAGCTTGAGTCTTGAATCATTTACGAGTTAAGGAAAAGAACTTTTAACCTCAGACAGGTGTGGTGGCTGACAGAGATGTCCCACTCACTTAGCATATGCTTTGACACTTTTTACTGAAGACAGTCTAACATAAATGTGGCCATGCCAGGGGGATATGCACCCCTAGATGTTGAGGGTGAGCGTGCGGTGACAACGGCTACTTCTCAGTTATAAGTTGTGTGAAATTGCATATTAGACTTCTTAGGTTCCTTCGTTTCCCAATTTCACATGCTCCCAGGAGGAGTCCCTGCCCACAGAGCTCTCTCCCATCTTGGGGGTGTTTAGCTGATTCTAACTTAATGGGAATGTGCTGATCAGATGCTATGCTGAGAGCAGGTTTCAGTAAAGAATGAGGAGCAGGCAATGGGTTCTAAAAGCCAGAGATCCCAGAATGGATTCAAAGCAGTGACTCCTGTAGGATGTTGACCAAAGCAGAGAGGAGGAAAACATCATAAAGCATAGGAAAATGCACCTTAGCTGGGCAGGACCCCCTGGGATTTAATCTCACCCAGTCCTGTAACAAACCACCCTCGTCCTTCCTGCAGTGTCTCCTCTGCTTGGAATGGGGCTGCCAGCTGGGAGAGACTCAACCGAAACTTGGGGGTCTGGGGATGTGAAGAGGAGGGAAACCAGGGATGAAGGACAGGTAGATTCAAGGACTCTGGTTGACATCTTGCTTGGATTTAAGAAAAAAAATAGGGTAAAACATTCTCAAAATGGCCAGGGTAGCCAGTCTTCCAAATCAGGACTGAGGCTGTGTGTGGGACGGGTTCACTTAATAAAAGGCCCCTCCCAGGCCCAGGGCGCTCTAAGCAGATGTGGGGAAGCATAGGCTGAGGAACCAGAAGGGAGGAAAGCAGGGAAAAGCAAGAAGATCGCTGCCCAAGGGGCTCCTGGCCTCGAGGTGAGCGGCACCTCTGGGTGTTGATGGGGGCAGGGATGGGGAAGATGGCTGTGGCATCTTTGGGAAGATTTGGAGACACAGGGGAATCCTCCCCCACCTGCTGCCGCATGATGGCTCAGCTACCAGGCCAACTGGGAGGTGGTAGAAAGCCAGGGCTGAGTGGGATTAGGAGTGGGGAGATGGGCCAGGCAGGGCTGACTCATGATGTGATGAGCTCAGGTTCACTTTCAGGAGGGATCAGTGTCCGAGGAGGTGCCATCGGGGGTGGATGCAGCCACGAGTTAAGGCAGCTGACAGCTCTCACGGCTCTCAGCTCTCATGGCTGTGGCTTGGTTTGTGCCCGTGCTTCCCAAGGTAGGATCTGTGAAACACTAGCTCTGAAGGTTGTGAAGGGCTACTGGCCTGAAAAGAGGGTTGGTTCCATGGTCCAACAAGCTTGGGAAATGTGGGCTTAATGGAATTACACAGGTTTCTCCACTGTAGGACATCTCAGAGCCCTGAGTATGATGATGGGAATAGGCAATCTCTAAAGCAAGGCAGGCAGGGGTATGGTATATACCACTTTTGATCATGACCACGGAACCCTTTCAACACAGAACATGACTTCAGACTAGTGAACTACTGACGACACTTTCTTACTGAACTACTGGAGCCAGTACCAACAGGAAAAGGACCTGGTTCCCACGTGTCACCTTCACCACCACCACCAAGCCCCTCTCCACCAGTGAGGTCTACTTAGAGTTTCAGGGCCAACAGGCAAATAAACTGAGGTTCATGACAGATTCTATCCCCATGGCAAACTGAAGTGCTAACTACACAAAGCCACGGAGGCAGAGGTCCAGTTCTAAGGTTCCTAGGCACCCAGTTGCGAGGCTGGGGCCCAGTGGGCCCACAGATCCATGGCAGCCCCACCCAAAACTAAGATCAGCCTGGCAGCAGCCCTATCCCCCAACTGGGGATAGACCTCAAGGCTCAGGCCTTGTCAGGCTTGGCTCTGGACATGGTAGGGGCAGCCGCGGAGAGGACAGCCTCAGGGGTCCAGCTCAGCTGGTCTGGGTGAAATGCAGGAGTCGGCAACTCACAGTCGTAGCTGTTTCCAGCTCCCTCACCGCAGGAGGCTCTGTCACCTATTTTCCTAGTTTCCTCTGGTCTCTCCTGGTGATGACAACGTTCCATCCAGGTGCTGACGAAAATCCCTCTTCTCTGAAGCACAAGCAGAATGTTTCCTTAGAAAGGAAACAAAAAGATTCCGAGGACAAGGAATCACAAAAGCCCTGACGCCACCAAGTAACAGCAGCGGGAAAGTAACTCAAACTCAGTCTCAGATGGTCAGACTGACAAAGCTTCCCGGCCCTCAGGCTTCTTAATTTTTACCTTTTATTCTCTCTGATGTGCCTGCTCAGAAGCTCCAGGTTTCGGCCGGTTGCTCTGCTCCAGGCCTGGGCGCCTGGCACGTTTAATTGCTGATTCTGAGATTGTCTCTCACACGGAGGCAGCGGCGATGTCATATGTTCAGAACCTGGACAACAGACCCAGTCAAAAGCTAAATAAATGTGTAAGCTTTTACTTGGATCAGAACAGCGGGTGGAGTGTTTGATATGTGCTCATCCTCACAGATGTGTGTGACAAGCACCACGACTCTGTTTCTGGGTAAGGAGACTCAGGAGCCAAGCATCTGGGCCCCAAATCCCATGGCATGTGAGCCGCGGCAGCGGGTTCGAACTCAGCACCGCTTAGTGGCAAAACCGGCACAGCTTGGCTTCAGGTTCTGTCCCGTGTGCTCCCTGTGGCGCGGGACAGATGCTCACCTTTCGTGGCCAGTTCTTCTTCTGTAGAAGGAAGATGATAATCCCTGTCCACAGAGCGTGAGGGATTATCATGAGGATCAGATAATACAACGAACAGAAAAGAGCTTTGAAGTGGAATGAATACAGGTGCAGGGCGTGAATAGTACCCAATGTTTTCCTAGAAACCAAACAACTTGGCATCCCAAAGGTTTCCACTTTCTCTAGTTCATGCTTACCAACTGACCAAGCAAAGGAAAAAGGCAGACAGATTCAAGAAGACGCCAAGAGCCTCTGAAAGCCTACAGGAGGTTAGGAAACAGACACCCCCCCCCCCCCCCCCCCGCCCAG
>NW_006793498.1:715843-731013 GCF_000442215.2 Lipotes vexillifer | reverse complement strand
CCCCCGCCCAATTAGGAGGCTTTCAACTTGAACCTTGGAAGAGCTAAGTCCTCCAGACCTCACCGCTGCCTCCTGCCCAATCCCACTCCTAAAGGCTCCACACACTAAAAATACCCCAGCCACCTGCTGCCCAGGCAGGCAGTAAATCACTGGCCCTAGAACACCAGAATCCAGGCCAGGCCCGGCCTGACGTGGCCGCTGGCGGCTGACACGCTCCAGATGGGGCAAGTCCACTTCTTCCCAGCCCGGCGGCCAGGGGGCCTGGGAGAAGAGCGCCCCCAGGAAGCAGGGGCGCTGCGGCAGGTGCTTCCTGGGTGTAGGGTGATTGGAGCTGGGTGTGTCACAGGAGGAAACGGGGCTCCCTGGGAACGGGCAGTGGCTCCTACGGCGACAAGTATATATAGAATAAGGTCACCTCACCAAAATCCACAGATCAGCCACTCGACTGCTGTCTTATTACCCCAGGGCCACCAGATGTCACTGTTGCAGGGGGCATGAATATTTGTGGTCCCATCTCCGGATAAGCACTGACTTTACGGAGACAGTTCAAACTGTGGGCACTCAGGGCACACCAGTGAGATCCATTTCCTGCTTCCAGTTCTCAGTGATTCGATCCCACCCTCCCATCCCCACCCCCGGGACCAAAATCAGTCCGACTCCCAAAATGCAACCAAGAAATGCCAAAAACCTGTTCACAGTTACTTTCAGCACAATACAGTGAATCAGAAATGAGAGGCCAAGACAGAATATTTAATTTATTTTTAAACTAAAATGCATCATCAGCAAACACATTTGTGGGGAACAAGAAGTCATGTGCTGTCTGGAGTGTTGCTCAAATTTGAAAAAGTGGGGACCCTGAGAGCGCGTCCTCCACTTTGTCACCCCTCCCCCTAGAAAAACCAAAGCATTAAAGTTAACTGCTGCCACCTGACAACTTGGTCCAACCAGTGAAAAATACTTACAGGACAATACAAAACACAAAATCAAAACAATGAAATTGAGAGGCTACTCAAGTATAATGAATAGACCTAGATGATCAGAAATGTGCTGAGGTTAAATTTTTTTTTCCACAAAACTGAATAATGTTCATAGCTTGTAGGCTTCTGGGAACATGTCTAACACTGTTGGGCTAGAAAGAGTACTTTTAAGTGAACTATGTTCTAGTTCACTGAAAAGCTCTGTGGCCTTGGGCAGGTTATCTAACCCCTCTGAGCCTCAGTCTCCTTGAATATGAACTGGACCTGTCCAAGGCCCCTTTAAACAATACATGATTCTAGGATTCTAAGCGTGGCCTTGAGGGGTCCCTGTGTAGCTGGGAAGGTGGATGTCAAAAATAGCAAAACAATACAGGGCCACTTAAGTGACACAGACAAGGGCTACAGGAATTCAGAGTCCTCCCCTTCTAACTCCTGGGGGACTGAGGGAAGGCTTCTGGAGGGGAAGGGATTAAACACCTAAAAAGTAACACTGCAGCACGCTCAGCATACTGGATCCCTCCCTTGAAGAGTTGGGAGGTGGCCAATCCAATATTTTAAGATGTCAACTTGATCTGTGTGGACATAAACAAAATAAATGATAACTGCTACCTATCAACCTCTATAAGTGCATGAATATCTCAAGAATGGGAGCATGTTCTGTAACACTATCCAGTCGGTTTTGTGCGTACATGTACAACTGCTACTTCTGAGATGATAAATCTGGGGCAAGGGACAGAGAGGAAAGAAGGGGGGAGGTTAAAGTCCTCCTTCAAATGCTAAAAACCTCCCCCAAATGTTAATACAAGCACAGACAAGAGCTTGAGAAATGGAAACTAAATTTGTAATAGTGGTTCTGTCTGATGATACTGGGGGTAATGATTATTTTTTTCTTTTTGCTTATCTGGACTTCCCATTTTTCAGCAACGGACATGAATCAATTGTATATATTTTTAATGCAAATATATTCGGGACAGATAATACATCAAACCACTGTCAGTTATTAGCATCTTAATGTGAATTAATGGATGTGATTTGCTTCCTGCAGTGAAGTGGCGGTGGGATATGGATTTTGTTAGGTCGGGTCTGCCAGTGGAAAGGGAGAGTAGATGTAGGGTTTCCAAAAGCACAGTGGGTGGAGGAGGCCTGCCAGGCCCCTCCCTATTACCTCAAGGGCATTTTATTAAAAGTAAGGACAGCAACAGTTAACCTTTCTCATTCATGGTTTTGCCCAATTATTTTCATTATAAATTATTTATTTTTAGATCCAAACTCCAGCTTTCAAACCAAACAAGCAAAAAAGTGCTCATGGATTTTAAGAATAATTTGAAAAAAACAAAGGATTCTTCTCCAAACTCTGTGCATTTTGGTTTCCATCAAGCCTTGTTTGGACAAAGTTTTATTTTACTATTTCATATTGCAGTCTGCAGATTCTTCCTGGAGCCTCAGTGCTAACACTTCAGGAGTTGTAAAGCTGACATAATTAAATACAAGAAAATGTCATCATTTAGACTCTGATTTTAGATGGGTCATGCTGATAGTTGCCTCAACATTATCTGGAAAGGCAGAGCATGCAGAGGAAATTTACAGTGTAAACAATACTGGGGAGTGATGGACAGTCTGAAGGAATCCAGTTACCATCAACATAAGCAATTCATAACTTATTGCAAATCATTTGATATGCTCACCCAAATATTCCTTCTATGGCTGGCTCCTAGGAAACGAATGTGATAGAAGCGGGGTGTGCGGGGGGCAGATAGGGAAGTAAATGATTCCTAAGGTCCCAAGCAAAATTTAGACTTAAAATATATTTGAACTATCACCTCCAAGTAGTTGGAGATATCGAGGCTTGAAAAGAGGAACAATATTGAAGGCAGTGACTTATTTAATTGAATCTAAGATGCCATCAAATTATAAGATGGATTATAGTTTTGTAAGAAAAAACACTGCCAACTCAATTATGACACATCAACTGTAAAATACATTCTAATTTTTAAAATGTTAAAATGTGGGTGGAAAATATCAATCTTAGAGTTAATGAAATACAGTATTACCTGTGTCACCTTGCTCCTACCTCCCCGTCACAGAGAGATGGGCTTCTATTCTCATTGACCTGTTAGACTTCATATGGGGACATCAATCTTCCTTCCAACTCACTTAAGGGTTAAAACACTTAGATCTGTCCTTACTTGGCAGGAGAATGTATCTGTGCTCCAAGTTCCTGTTAGAGTCTATAATCTCCATTTCTCTCCCATCCAATACTCAGCAAAAACTCAGTTGAGAAAAAAATCATGTTTTCAGGACTGCCTGCAGGATATGCAGCCCATCCATTTTTCTCTACTCTGTTTACCCTCAGATTGAGCCAGATCAGCAGAGAGCAAAGTACTGGAAACAACTGGGTAAAATCCCTCATAGAAAGGCTTTTACAGACTCTCTCTCTGGCGTCCTGCCTTCAGCCCACGTGGGGGACACTGTTACAAACAGCCCGAGTTGTACTAAATTCTGTCATCAAGGACATAGCGTCCTCTTCATGAGGGCCCACTGGAGACATATTTCAGGTCTTCATACCAGGAATCTTTAAAAATAAAATGTTTAAATTGAAGTATAACATATATAGAGAAAAGCACACCATTCATAAAGGTACAGCTGAATGAATTATCGCAAATTGTAACAACCGCTCAAAGGAAAAAAATAAAACACTGCCAGCACCTCAGAAGCCCCTTCATGGCTTCTCCCCATCACTATACCCACCCTCTTCCCCAGAGGCAATCTCTGTCCTGATCTTTTTTTTTTAATTTTTTTTTTGCGGTACGCGGGCCTCTCACTGTTGTGGCCTCTCCCATTGCAGAGCACAGGCTCCGGGCGCGCAGGCTCAGCAGCCATGGCTCACAGGCCCAGCCACTCCGCGGCATGTGGGATCTTCCCGGACCGGGGCACGAACCCGCGTCCCCTGCATCAGCAGGCGGACCCTCAACCACTGCGCCACCAGGGAAGCCCTGTCCTGATATTTAACGTCACAGTTTTATCTGTTTTTGAACCTTACATTACAAAAATGGAATCATACAATATGTATCCTTTTAGTCTGGCTTCTTTCACTTATTACTATTTCTTTCACTTATCACTAATTCATCCATGTTGTTACGAGAAGTAGGTTGTTAATTTTCATTCCTATAATTTTCACTGTACAGTAGTCCATTGTATGTATATACCACAATTTACTCATTTAGGTTGTTTCCGGCTTAGGGTTATAATGCTGCCATTCTGGTACACATAGTAAAGCACTTCTGTGAAGTATGCCTAAGAGTCAGATTGCTGGGTTTCAGGGCTTGCACATGTTCAGTTTAATTTCAAAGTAGTTTTCCGCTTTACATTCCACCAGCAGTGTATGAGAGTTCCAGTGGTTCCACATCTTCACCAACCCTCATAACTGTCAGTCCTTTTAGTTTTAGCCATTTTTATAGGTGTATAGCAACATCTTATTGTGGCCTTAATTATCATTTCCTGAATTGCCTTCTCTTTTGTGAAGTATTTATTCAAATATCTTGCCAACTTTTCTATTAGATTGTCTTTCTCTAATTGATTTACCCATTGGGATAGGTCTTTTGTCAATTATATGTACTACAAATGTCTTCTACCTTCTGGCTTTTTTTTTTTTTTTCTTAATTTATTTTTGGCTGCGTTGGGTTTTCCTTACTGCATGTGGGCTTTCTCTAGTTGCGGTGTGCGGGCTTCTCATTGCGGTGGCTTCTCTTGTTGTGGAGCACGGGCTCTCGGTGTGCGGGCTTCAGTAGTTTTGGCACGCAGGCTCAGTAGTTGTGGCGCACGGGCTCAGCTGCTCCGCGGCATGTGAGATCCTCCCGGACCAGGGATCGAACCCGTGTCCCCTGCACTGGCAGATGGATTCTTAACCACTGCACCACCAGGGAAGTCCCTGGCTTCCTTTTTTATTCTCTTAATGGTGAATTCTGATGAGCAGAAGTACTTGATTTTAATGCAGTCAAAATTATTGCAGCTTTCTGTATCCTTTTTAAGAATATATTCTTCTACTTTTTTTTCTTCTTGAAGATTTACTGTTTGCCTTTCACATTAAAATCAATAAGCCCATGCACCTAGAGCCTGTGCTCCGCAACAAAGAGAAGGCACTGCAATGAGAAGCCCGCGCACCACAACGAAGAGTAGCCCCCGCTCGCCAGAACTGGAGAAAGCCCACGTGCAGCAACAAAGACCCAACACAGCCAAAAATGAATAAATAAATAAATTAAAAAATTAAAATCAACAATTCACCTGGAGTTGATATTGTGCATGATGTGAGGTAAGGATCAAAATTCATTTTTACCACATGGACATGCAACTAACTGACCCAGCACCATTTATTGAAAAGACCATCCTTTCCCCATTGTTCTGCAGTGGCACCTTTTTCCTAAATCCAGTGTCCATATACAGGAAGGTCTGTTTCTGGACTTTCTAGTCTGTTCCACTGGTATATCCGTCCGTTGGCTTTCTGGTGCCAATACCACATTGCCTTAATTACTGTGGCTTTATATTGAGACTTGATGAATATGGTAGAGTAAGTCCTCCAGCTTTATGATTCTACAACATTGTCTTCACCCTCTTGCCCTTTGCATTGCCATAAAATATCTTAAAATCAACTTGTTATCATTTAAAAAATGACAGATAAATCTGTTGGGATTTTGATTGGGATTACATTGAATCTATATAGCTCAATTTGGGGAGAATTGACTTCTTTGCAATATTGAGCCTTCCAATCCATGAACATGACATATCTCTCTGCTTATTTAGGTCTTATTTAACTTCTCTCAATGTTTTATAGTTGTTTTTGTTTTTTGTGTAAGCCTTAATATCTTTCCATTTTCCCCTAAATATTAGAATGTTTTGATGCTATAGTAAATGGTATTTTTTTTCCTTTTTTTCCTTTTTTTTTGGCGATATGCGGGCCTCTCACCGCCGTGGCCTCTCGCGTTGCGGAGCACAGGCTCCGGACGCTCAGGCTCAGTGGCCATGGCTCACAGGCCCAGCCGCTCTGCGGCGTGTGGGATCTTCCCAGACCGGGGCACGAACCCGCGTCCCCTGCATTGGCAGGCGGACTCTCAACCACTGCGCCACCAGGGAAGCCCGTAAATGGTATTTTTAAAAATTCTATTTTAATTGTTTATTGGCAACTGGTTTGTTTTTGTTTTTGTTTTTGTTTTTGTTTTTGCGATATGTGGGCCTCTCACTGTCGTGGCCCCTCCCGTTGCCGGGCGCGCAAGCTCAGCGGCCACGGCTCACGGGCCCAGCCGCTACGCGGCACGTGGGATCCTCCCAGACCGGGGCACGAACCCGTATCCCCTGCATCGGCAGGCGGACTCTCAACCACTGCGCCACCAGGGAGGCCCCTGGTTTGTTTTTAATCTCATGAAAACGGAACTCTGTTACTCAGTGCCTCCCTATCTGATGTTCCATGAAACACCATCCTACTTGTTAAAGTGGTCTGCTAGGGCTTCCCTGGTGGCGCAGTGGTTGAGAGTCCGCCTGCCGATGCAGGGGACACGGGTTCGTGCCGGTCCGGTAAGATCCCACATGCCGCGGAGTGGCTGGGCCCGTAAGCCATAGCCGCTGAGCCTGCGCGTCCAGAGCCTGTGCTCCGCAACGGGAGAGACCACAACAGTGAGAGGCCCGCATACCGCAAAAAAAAAGAAAAAAAAAAAAAAAAGGGGTCTGCTAAATATGTTGGGAAAAGCTGAGTTAAACAAGTTAATCTAGTTTCTTCACTGCAGGACTTCTAAAGTCTTTAATGTGCTAACGTAATATTCCTCAAACTTACTTGGCCAGACTTACTCAATATTCAACGAATATCATAGTCAGGTATCATTCAGGATAAAAGCATAGAAAACAGCAATTACTCTAGGTGTTTTAAGCAGGAGGATTTCATAGAGGATGCTTATAAAAATCACTGGAGGACTCCAAGAGTAGGTGCTTGGCTCAGCTTCTAGGAATGGCTCCCAGATGTCCACAAGATGGACCCTCCCAAGGCAGGCACTGCCAGTGAGGCCACCACTGGAGCTCCTCAGCCCACAAACCCTTTACTCCCACTGCCCCAAGCACAACTGCCTCTCAGTACCCACGAGGTTGAACGCTCGATGTGCTAACTCTCCAAACCCTCACGTTTCCATAGTCATAGACATTACCTGTCGCCACAAAACAGCAAAAGTAAAAAAGGAACAGCTGAAAACGGTCTCCATGCTTTCACCCTCCAAACCGCTCACAAGTACCTCTGAAAGGTGACAGCAATTTTGCATCCAGGACCACAACCTGCAGCTCTCTGGAGGATAAGAGGACACCTAGAAGGAGGGGGAATTCCGACTGAGCAAAATGACAGCATCCACCGCAACCAAGCGAGTGCCTGGTGTATAGGCCGGGCACCCTTCTAGGCAGAGAATACATCTGTGAGCTAACAGGCTAGTAAGAAAGTCAAGCGTTGAACCAGTTAATGTGAGTACCTGCTCCCCACCTCTGACGGAAGTGCTATAGCCATCTGCCAAAACGAGTGTATTCTGAAACATAGGGCGATCATGCCTCCCTCTTGGTACTGAAGGTAAGTGTTAAATTTATGCTTCACTTCTATCAGTTACATACGACGTCACGGCATGCATTTTGCATATTAATTTTACCTTCATCTTTTGTCTCTCACTCATTTTCCCTATGTTCCTATTTCCTGATTTACTTTTTATCGTATTTTTGTAAGGTATCTTAAATCTTCCTCCTTAAAAAAGGACAGATATAAATCAGTCATCTGTGTGAAACCCCACTGTTCACCCATGAGGAGTTACCCCACTCACAAATTCCTTCCACTATCATTTTTGTTGGCTTCACAAATTTGATAAAGTACAAATGCAACACAGAAGCACTCATTTCATTCCTGGTTTCACTTTGGTAACCAAAAGACTGGAGGGAAGATCGAAGGTTGAAGCAACAACATGTTCTTTGAAATTAAAAATTAATATAACAATGCTCTACAGCATTTCCTGATAACTGGCTTTATTAATGTTGAACAATTAATGCTAGCCATAAAAGTATATAATTAAATGTGTTATTATTACAAGTTAAAATGTATTCTCTGTTCCCTGTATTGCCATTTAATTGGAAAAAACAACAGCCAAAACTTGTCAGCCTTACAGTCCATTTGAAATTGATTCAACTGAAAGCAATTAGGTTGTTCAAGAATGACAATATAAAAGAAAAGTATAGACTGGAATGTATTACATTTTGGCCCAACAAACAGGTTTGATTCATTCTGGCTCATAAAGCACGCTGATGGTGTTCATGATTTTGAAAATTCACTGAAACTTTTTGCCTGAATTGAATCCTTTGTGATGCATTTTCTTGAGTTCTACCCATGACTGCCACAGTAACAGTCCTGGGATCAGAACCCAAACACCATTGAAAAATACCAGATAGACCCAAAAGTAGAGCCAGTTGTTGGTGTTGAGGTTGGGGCTTCCCATAAGCCAGTCTGGGCAGAAGGTCATCCACCCGCCATACAATTCACACACACACAGGGTGATCTGTATGAAATGCCTGTTAGAGAGAAAGAGACAAGGGATGAAACTGCCAGCAGCATCAACAGCCTTCTATGGCAGAAAACCTCCCTGAAGTTGGACCTCAGGTTTTACGTAGAGCTCCTTTGATGGGGCAAATTGATAATTAATGAAGCCCCATGCTTTCCTTGGAGAAGCAATAGTGCCTTTCCTAGAAGATTATCCTCAGAGTTAAAGAAGGTCTCTTGGGTATCCTGTCCTATTCTTCGGAAGATTTAGTGAGGTCACAACTGACCCAGTAGAGAGAGACCTGGATGTGAATCTCTCTATGAGCCACAATTTCACCTGCTGTAAAAGGGATAATAATAGTCCCTTCCTCAAATAATATTGTGGAGATTAAATGAGATATGTAGATAAAGCACTGTGCCCGGCACATATTCAACAATGCATATGTGTTAAATGTTTGAAATAATAAACAAATGGGTGCATGTAGTAAATCTACAACCACGATCATGGAGTCAAAGACATGTAAGGCACCCAGGAGAAATTTAATTCTTCCCGCCAACTCTCTATGTAAAACTGGGTGGGGGAAAGTGGATGAAATGACCTTTGAGGTCTCTTTCAAATCTGAAATTTTATGATGAAGCTTTACATAAGATTTCTTCTTTGATACAAGATGGTGGAAAATGGAATGCCGTTGTGCCTACTTGACACTGTTTCAGGAAAGCATCCCCAGGATAGCAATCTCTTTGTCCCAGGTCACCCCGTCCCTAAGATGGACAGGAAGGAAAGGGAGGGAGGAAGCGGAGTTCAAAGTTCAGGGTCTGATTGATGGATGGTTAATCCGCCATCTTTCTGCTTCGTTTCCTCACTGTTCTGCTTTCCTCATACCCTCCACAGCCTGCTTCTGGAAAGATTTCTTATTTATCTTGCATGTCTACCTCAGAATTACATAAGACATTTTTCTTTGTGTCAAGCTGAATGGGAGTTTTCTAGAATGAGTTGGAGGCAAAGGATGCAAATATTACCTTTTGATTCTCCAAAATACTGGTGGCAAATCATCCAGTGCTGTCACCATCGTGCTTGTCTATACAGCACCTAGGTTGCCAATACAATCATATTTCTCATATTTTTTAAGTTTTGAATGGTCTGAAATTATCCTGGTGGCACCATGATCCTTAACTAATATCTAACAATTTTTGTTTCTAGTCTACTTTTTGTCTAACAAAGAACTCTGGTCATTATCCCCTCCAAATGTCACGCTGGCGCTGGGACAGCTAACGTTCCTCCTCTTTTCCGTAGGACAGGGGAAGAGCACTTACCGATAATGTTTCTCCTTGACGATGGCATAAATGAGAACCAATGCCAGAAACCCACCCAGAACGACAGTCAGAATTTCCAAAGACACAATGGTTGGATCCAAATAAAGCCATCTTGCATCAGCTTTGCCATATTCTTTCCCTGAAAACAAAACACATTTTGTTACTCATCTGGCAATCATTTTTATGACAGAGGAAATGACCTTTTTTTCCCCGTTAGGAGGAGATAAGAGTAACTGCCACTCTCTCTGTAGTCTTCATAATGCCTTAGTGGAAGGCAAGAGAGGCCCTATGACGAAAATGCATTTGCCACCGGACACAAGTAATAATAACAATATCATGTTATATTTGTAAAATGATTTGCATTTTCCAAAGTGCTTTCACACATGTGCCCTCTTCACCCCTCCCTTTTCATCATAAGCAGCAGAATTCTACATCAGTTTGACACAGTCAGACTTTGCAAAGATAATCTTTAATAGTTATCTTGGTAAATGCATTATAATTCCTTATGTCAAAATTTCAAAGTAAAGTCTGTATTAGTTAGATGTGGGAAAATTATTATTAAGGAAATGTTTATAATGTTTAAAAAACACATGTTTATTAGTGATTGAAGAGGACTTGAGTGCTGAGGAGGCAGCAGGGAGGGGAGGGCAGGAGAGTAACACAGCCTGGACTACAGAATGAACCCTAAATGGACAAAGGAGCATTTCGCTCTGCTACAGGGACAGAATTCACTAACACAGCTACCGCGAAATTGTGCTGACCAGGGAGCAGGTGTGCCCTAAGAAATCTTTCCAGGACCCGTTATCAGGATGGTTACTTCTAGGAAGCACCATGAGGTCAGATAGTCTTTTTAGTGAAGGACCAAGGGTCATGAACTAGGTGAAGTCATATTCCCCTCCCTCCCTCCCTCCTTCTCTCTTCTTTCCTTCCTTCTTTCTTTCTCTCTTTCCTTCCTTCCCCCCTCCCCCCCCACCTCTTTGTCTCTCTTTCCTTTTTACTTTAACAAAGTAATTTGTGCTGGTCCTAAGATCTCAAATAACCAGAGGGGAAAAAACCCCCAAACCCTCTTCTCTCCCTTTAACTACTGTTCTCACATTACTTAGAAAAGGTATGAATGGTCAAAAATTAGCTGAGTGATCTGATTGGTCTGAGCAGCACAAAGCAATAGTCTATTTTTATTTTTTTTTACATCTTTATTGGAGTATAATTGCTTTACAATGGTGTGTTGGTTTCTGCTTTATAACAAAGTGAATCAGTTATACATATACATATGTTCCCATATTTCTTCCCCCTTGCGTCTCCCTCCCTCCCCCCCTCCCTATCCCGCCCCTCTAGGTGGTCACAAAGCACCGAGCTGATCTCCCTGTGCTATGCGGCTGCTTCCCACTAGCTATCTATTTTACATTTGGTAGTGTATATATGCCCATGCCACTCTCTCGCCTTGTCACAGCTTACCCTTCCCCCTCCAACCTAAGTGTCCATCATCGGATGAATGGATAAAGAAGATGTGGCACATATATACAATGGAATATTACTCAGCCATAAAGAGAAGCAATAGACTGTTAATGCTTAGAGTTAGGATCCCTCCAGGGCCAGGGACAAAGGGTTCCCATGAAAGGCTGTCCCCAGAGAAAGGACAGGCCAGTAAACAGGATTAGCTATTTAATGAGATAACACACAGACACACGCTGGGCGGAGATTCTGTGAAAGGCCAGACGCAACCGGCAGACCAGGCAGAGGCGTCCAGCCTGTCCTTAGCCGACTGCCTGCCATGACCTAACTAGAAAACAACATCATAGTGAAAGTAAAAGTTTTCTCTATAAAGTTAAACATAGATACAGGGCTTCCCTGGTGGCTCAGTGGTTAAGAATCTGCCTGCCAATGCAGGGGACACAGGTTCGAGCCCTGGTCTGGGAAGATCCCACATGCTGCGGAGCAACTAAGCCCGTGTGCCACAACTACTGAGCCTGCGCTCTAGACCCTGCAAGCCACAACTATTGAGCCTGCACGCCACAACTACTGAAGCCCATGTGCCTAGAGTCTATGCTCCGCAACAAGAGAAGCCACCGCAATGAGAAGCCCACGCACCGCAACGAAGAGTAGCCCCTGCTCGCCGCAACCAGAGAAAGCCCGCGCACAGCAACAAAGACCCAACGCAGCCAAAAATAAATAAATTAAATAAATTAAATTAATAATTAAAAAAACACATAGATACAATAGGTGAAATATACTATCTAGTGTAGCCAAAATCTAAGAAAATATCACAAGTAAAAGGTCAATGCTTTAGGAGCTAAGGGATTAGTGGGTGTTTAGACATTCACAAAAATAACCCCATTCATTCATTCTTCTTTTAAAAAATTTTTCATTTATTTATTTTTTGGCCACGTGGCATGTGAGATCTTAGTTCCCTGACCAGGGATCGAACCCATGCCCCCTGCATTAGAAGTACAGGGTCTAACCACTGGACCTCCAGGGAAGTCCCCTTCATTCATTCTTTAATTCAACAATTTTTTTGTAGCGTATAGACGCCTCTATGCTAGGTCTCAAGAATGCAGCAGCGACCAGGACACAAAGTCTGCTGCTGGTGGTTCATACTGTAGCGAGCTCAAACCATGCAGTGACGGGGACAGAGAATAGGGACACGGAGAAAAGGCACTGCACAAGCTAGGAGAGGAGGTGTTCTGATCGCTTCCTCTTCACCCTACATGTGAGGGAAGGGTTCCCGCCCTGGGCTTATGCAGTGGCTCAACACACAACAGGTGACACTGGGCAGATGAGGTTGATGGCCGTTCCTTAGTCACAGAACACTCGCAGGCTCGGGGAGAAGCACACTGTGCCGCGTGGGGCTGCCCTAGGAACTGGAGTGAACGAGGAAGGACTGTGGGAGGTGGGCTCTGCAGTAACACCAGGGCGGGTGACCCCTGGTCCCCGCAGCAGGATGTGATAGGATTGTTTGAGTAATTCTGAGGGCTGGCAGGGAACTGAAGCTGGCTCCTCAGGGGTATGCAGGCACCGTGCTGGTCCCAGAGACCAGGAGGGCTGCTTGTCTAGGGACCTTATATGAGGGAGCAGGGTGCAGAGGGGCCTGGCACTTATGACATCTGAGGCTCTCTGGATTTTACCAGACGTCAAAGCACACGTAATTTTGGATTTTAATCTCAGGCCTTTCTCTTAGTCCCTTATCTTCCACAGTGTCACAAATCAAGGCTTTGGATTGGGATGAAGGTGAGGAGGACCAGCAGGCAAGATCAGTGGGCAGCCCATCGTTCATTTCTGTCCTGAAGGGCACCTGGTCCAGTCTCAAGGGCCAGTTGGATGAGGGTGTCATATAACAGGACCCCCGTGTGGCCTGTCAATTGCTCCCCCTTGGGGAAGTGTGTGACAATATGTATGAACTGAAACACAGCTCCCATTCCCTAAATCAAAAGGTCTCTTCTAAATTACAGAAATAAAGCACATTTGCATGAAAAAAAAAATCTCAGGGCTTACATCACAAGAGGCGAGCCTTGAACTGGGGGAGGGAGAGGGTATCTCGGGGAGGAGTTTGAGCAAAGGCCTGGGGCTGAGAGCGCTGGGTGTGTCTGAAACTGCAGGAAATTCAGCAAAGCTGAAGGAGACAGCGTGTGTGTAAGTGAAAGTGGGGGTGGGGGTGGGGACAGGCGCTGGAAGCAGGCCCTGTTACCTGCTGGCCCCAGTGTATCAAGCCTCTGGCATCTCCTCATCTACTGCTTAACCTTAACCAACTCTTTGCAGGTTAAACACCTACAACAGCGAAAGGGCAAACAGAGCATTAATACACCTAATGATGTGATCCTCATCCTTTATTTTGTGACTGACTGCCAGGCTCAGGCAGAGGTTTAGAGGGAAAGATGCACACGAAGGGCTGGAGGTTTCCAGTAGCCAAGCCGCGGCTGTGCCCTTTGCCACAGAGCGGAAATTAGGGGCACAACCCTTCTTGACCAAACTCAAGGCAGCCTTCTCCAAGCCCTCTTCTCCAAAAGGTCTCGACCTTGGGCTCTGTGCTTGGCCCACTTAGTCCAGTTTCAACAAGAATCCTGCTGCGTGAGTTTAGTGAAAATCCTTCACTCTTGGTATCTGATCACTCCCCCCAACCCCCAGTTTTATTGAGATATTACTGACATACAGCACTGTGTAAGTTTAAGGTATACAGCATAATGAATTGACTTACATATATTGTGAAATGATTACCTACCGCAATAAGTTTAATGACATCCATCATGTCATATAGATACAAAAAAACAGAAAAAGAAAAAATGTTTTTTTCCTTGTGGTGAGAACTCTTAGGATTTATTCTCTTAACAACTTTCAAATATGCCATACAGTAGTGTTAATTATGTAGTACATTACATCCCTAGTACTTATTTATCATAGAACTAGAAGTTTGTACCTTTTTAAAATAAATTTATTTATTTTTCTATTTATTTTTGGCTGCGATGGGTCTTCGTTGCTGCGCGCGGGCTTTCTCTAGTTGCGGCAAGAGGGGGCTACTGTACTTCGCGGTACGTGGGCTTCTCATTGCGGTGGCTTCTCTTGTTGCGGAGCACAAGCTCTAGGCACACGGGCTTCAGTAGTTGTGCTCGCGGGCTTAGTTGCTCCGTGGCATGTGGGATCTTCCCAGACCAGGGCTCGAACCTGTATCCCCTGCACTGGCAGGCGGATTCTTAAAACCATTGTACCACCAGGGAAGTCCAGAAGTTTGTACCTTTTGAACATCTTCATCCAATTCCCCCACTCCACAGTCCTCGCCTCTGGTAACCACAAATCTGATCTCTTTTTCTATGAATTTGGGTTGTTTGTTTGCGTTTTAGATTCCACATATGAGATATTACAGTCTTTGTTTTTTTCTGTCTAGCTTATTTCACTTAGCATAATGTGTGCAAGGCCCATCCATGTTGTCACAAATGGCAGGATTTCCTTCTTTTTATGGCTGAATAATATTCCATTGTTTATATACACCACAACTTATTTATCCACTCCTCTGTCAATGGACACTTAGGTTGTTTCCATGTCTTGGCTATTGTAGATACTGCTGCTATGAACACGGGAGTGTAGATAATCTTGATATCTGATCAAATTCCTCATCTCCCACCCTCTATATCTTAATACCCTGGCCTGCCTTCAGCAAGGATCCTGTTGAGTCAGTCTATCAAGAGTCCCGTGGCCTTGATGTTTCTTCTCAGTAATTTTCCATCCATTGACCCCAACCCTGCTCCTTGCCTGTGAATCTCCACCTGTCCTTGTATTTAGAGTTGAGCCCAATCTCTCTCCCATTGCCATAGTCCCTCTTAAGTAAAGTCTTCCTTACCATCTTTAAC
>NW_006793498.1:695825-715833 GCF_000442215.2 Lipotes vexillifer | reverse complement strand
CTGAATCAAAGGACAGTCCACAGATCAATAGATGGGAGGCCCTACCCCAGACCCTCTGAATTAGAATCTGCATTTTAACAAGAACCCCAAGCAATCTGTGTACTTTAAAGTCCAAGAAGCACTACTTGACATTATCTACTAGATTTCCACTTTCACACTAATAAAGGGTACCTCCATTAAATGAATTTTCACTTAAAAAAAATTAATTAATTAATTTATTTTTGGCTGCGTTGGGTCTTCGTTGCTGCACGCAGCCTTTCTTTTTAGTTGCAGCGAGTGGGGGCTACTCTTCGTTGCGGTGCGCAGGCCTCTAATTAAGGTGGCTTCTCTTGTTGTGGAGCATGGACTCTCGGTGTGCGGGCTTCAGTAGTTGTGGCACATGGGCTCAGCAGTTGTGGCTTGTGAGCTCTAGAGTGCAGGATCAGTAGTTGTGGCACACGGCCTTATTTGCTCCGAGGCATGTTCCTCCCAGACCAGGGCTCGAACCCGCGTCCCCTGCATTGGCAGGCGGATTCTTAACCACTGCACCACCAGGGAAGCCCGAGTTTTCATTTTTTTGAACGTGAAAATGTAGACTGAAGATGACTGATAAAGATCGAATTAGATATTTGCATTTCATGGGACTGAGCCAAATCTGGGCTGTTTGCTTTCTCTGAGGCTGAGCAGGGCAGCCAGGGTAGGAGGACAGTGACTTGAGCTGGAATTCTCAACCCCAGACTTCCCTAGCAATTCTCAAGCACAGTTTAATCCAGCAGACTCGCCAGAAAGCTGCACAGCTGCATTTTCCTTAGCCCGTGGAACTGAGCAGGTGGCTTCAAGATAGGGGACTCAGGGCTTCCCTGGTGGCCCAGTGGTTGAGAGTCCGCCTGCCGATGCAGAGGACGTGGGTTCGTGCCCTGGTCCGGGAAGATCCCACATGCCGCGGAGCGGCTGGGCCGGTGAGCCATGGTCGCTGAGCCTGTGTATCCGGAGCCTGTGCTCTGCAATGGGAGAGGCCACAGCAGTGAGAGGCCCGCGTACCGCAAAAAAAAAAAAAAGAGATGTGGGACTCAGGCGCCCTGAGCTACCATGGCTAGGACCTGACGGACATCAAAGATAACATGTGTTTTGCTTTGGGAAGCACTAATTGTGGCTGACTCAATTCTCCAGAAGAGTTTTACAACATTAGTGGTGAACAGGAGTCCAGATCCTGGCTGGATGACACTATTTCAGAATTGTGGGAGAAATGAGATAAACAATGCAGATTTTCAGATGCAAAATCTGAAAGAAGTTATCCTGCACAAGGCAGCTCTATAATAGTGGCAAAGAACCCAGTTTCTGCACAGCTCATTTATTTGTCAGTACTGACACAGCACATTGGAGGTAGTCAATACTGACTGACTGAATGTTGATTGATTTACAGCAACATGACAAAGACAGGGAAAACTAGTTAACACCGCTGCAGAGCAGGAAGATTTCTGGAAATTATCTACAAGACCATATATATATACATATATATATATATATATATATATATATTAAAGTTAATAATAAAAATATGGAAAACACCCAGTTTAAATACTGCAAACTCCTCATTCTGCACTCACTATAAACATTTGAAATTATAGGGCTTCCCTGGTGGTGCAGTGATTAAGAATCCGCCTGCCAATGCAGGGGGACACGGGTTCGAGCCCTGGTCGGGGAAGATCCCACATGCCGCGGAGCAACTAAGCCTGTGCACCACAACTACTGGGCCTGTGCTTTAGAGCCTGCGAGCCACAACTACTGAGCCCGCGAGCCACAATTACTGAAGCCCGCACACCTAGAGCCCGTGCTCCGCGACAAGAGAAGCCACTGCCATTAGAAGCCGGAGCACTGCAATGAAGAGTGGCACCTGCTTGCCACAACTAGAGAAAGCCCATGCACAGCAACGAAGACCCAGTGCAGCCAAAAATAAATAAATAAAATAAATAAAAACAAACAAAAATTTGAAATTATAGCTTTATTGAGATATAATTCACGTGCCAGACCTGTTTTTTTAAATCTGTTTAAAGTGTATAATTCAACAAGTTTTAGTATATTCTCAGATTTGAATCACCACAAATCATGTAATTTTATAATGTTTCTACCCCCAAAAAGAAACTTGTACCCATTATCAGTCACGCCCCATTTCTGGCCTATGATCCCGCCCCCTCCCCACACACCCAGGCAACCATTAATCTATAATTTATCTCTATAGATTTGCCTATTCTGGACATTTCATGTAACTAGAATCATACAGCATAGGGTACAGGTGCTCATTTAATTGACAGCCATACTTGCAATTAATCCCTCAAATATGGCAAATGCAAACGTTTTAAATTACTTACACAATGAAGCAATCAAGGCATCAGAATCTGTGATGTTTCCTACCAAAGACAAGTAGACGAAAGGGCCTTCCTAGAGAGAAGAAAACGAAAACATGCTCTAATTTAGCATCACAACCACAGGAATGGCACCACAGTGTGGGCAGCGTCCCCGGCCCTGCCCCACACCACACAGTCCCCGTGTGCGTGCGTGGGTTCCTGGAGCCTGGCTCCCTGAACTTGGAAATGGATATGTCCAAAGGGAATGTTTATATAGAATAAATGTCAGTTTTCAATGATTGGCATTATAAAATCAGAGGTGTGCTCTGATGGCGAAAAAATAAGTTGAAGATTTTGCACAAGAAAAGAGCTTAAATGGTATATATTAAATAAGCTAAACTCTGGATTAATCCAGGGATTTTACACCGTTGAGAAGTACCTCACAGTCCTTCATTTTGTCTCACCTCAAAACAATCCACGATCTCAACAGAAGTGGCATTCAAATATCTATATCAGAGCTGAACTAGTTCTTTTTCCTGCACAAGGGTACATTTAGGAAAATCAGAAATGCTTACAGGCTGTATTTAAAAGTTAAGGTTGGGCTTCCCTGGTGGCACAGTGGTTGAGAGTCTGCCTGCCGATGCAGGGGACACGGGTTCGTACCCCGGTCCGGGAGGATCCCGCATGCCGCGGAGCGGTTGGGTCCGTGAGCCATGGCCGCTGAGCCTGCGCGTCGCGAGCCTGTGCTCCGCAACGGGAGAGGCCACAACAGTGAGAGGACCGCGTACCGCAAAAATAAATAAATAAATAAATAAATAAAAGTTAAGGTAATGAAATAGCTGCAGTTATACTTTGAACAAATTTTGTTCCTGGTCAATACAACCCTTCTCATTTCTTTTTACCAAAACAATCACTTATGTGACATCAAAATTGTGTCTCCGCCTAATCCGAGGTCACTTCTAGTACAACTTCCCAGAGGCAACCACATTTATCCACTTCTGTCTGTAGTTCTGGCAACTATTTTCATAACATGTAATATACTTATATTACTATTTCTTTAGACATTATCAACTGACAGCCCATCCTGAAAAATTACAGTATAATTTACACTGTTTCCCCTCCCCTTCCCTTCTTCCAATTTTTGATAGTAGGGGAGGAAAAACTTCCTTCTACCCTCTTAGGTTCTGTAGCTGGCCTAAGAATTAACTGACATAAACAGATTAAAAAGAAAAGCATACATATCTTATTTAATATTTTTACATGTACATGGGAGTCTTTGAAGGGAAAATGAAGACCTGAATAAGCTGTTAGGCCCCCAAACTTATATGCCTTTTTACACAAAGAATAATAAACTGCAGGGATGTGACAAGACCAAGGGGCTTGAGCTGAGGACAGTAAATTGTGGGAAAGTGACTAGGAGATACATGGGGAGAAAGTAATGGAAGACAAGGGTTATTTTGGTAGGTTTATTTGTACAGGACCACTTCAGCATTGACACCCAGTCCCCAGTGATAAGAATGTCCTTTTCTTCCTGCTAAAGGGAGGGCACCTTTCTCATGGGAAGTTCAAAGACCTGATTTTAGGTAGAAAGAGGGAGGTCAGAGAGCCCTTCCTGCATCTACAGTTTCTCAATTGCCTTCAGTTCAAAATAATCAATATGCCAAAGTGGTATATTTTGGAGTAGCATGTTCTGAACCCCTTTAATAGCTATATGAATTCTCTTTTTAAAAAATATTTATTTATTTATTTATTTATTTATTTAGGCTGCGCCGGGTCTTAGTTGTGGCATGCAGGATCTTTAGTTGTGGCATGGGAACTCTTAGTTTTGGCATGAGGGATCTAGTTCCCTGACCAGGGACTGAACCCGGGCCCCCTGCATTGGGAGCTTGGAGTCTTACCCACTGGACCACCGGGGAAGTCCCTATATGAATTCTCTTTAATTCTTCTATTAGTTATCCAAATGTGTAACTTATGTAGTAAACTTTGGGGAACTCCCTGGCGGTCCAGTGATTAGGAATCCTCGCTTTCACTGCCGAGGATGTGGGTTCACTCCCTGGTCAGGGAACTAAGATCCTGCAAGGCACTTGGTGTGGCCAAAAAAAAAAAAAAAAAAAAAAAAGTAAAACTTAGAGCCTCAGCTTACCCATTCATCAATGTTGTGCAGTATTTGGACTTCTTACGATATCGGACACGCATGAGAACACCCACCATCCTCTCTCCCTCTCCTCCCCATTTCCAACTCTCAACCTCTGTCCACTTTGCTTTATGTTGTTGAAATTGACTGCATTTCCATTCAATCAACAGCATTTGCAATACGGTGATGATGTAAATAGTGTTCACTGCGATGGGCCACAACTTCTTCCGCTACAAATCCAGTATTTTTGTCACTTAAGAAGAATGTGGCAAATGGAATATTTTTTCTTACACTCATACATTTCTCAAAATCAGGCTACATTTTATTTTATTCGTTTCATGCTACATTTTAGTTTGCTTCATATCTGGGCCACGACTTTGTTATAAGATATTTTTGTTTATGCTACAGTTTGTAATTGCCTTTCTTTTTCTCTAATTGAGAGAAGAAACCTGACTTTCTCCCCATCTCATTAATACATCTTCCAGCTTCTTATCCATTCCAATCTTTGCTGAACAGAGGCTTTGAAACTGGTTTATTTTCTCTTTTCTTGACATTCTGTAAGTTACTTAATTAGTAAGCGTGGTTTATTTCAGAGCATATGTAAAAATTATATTCCTTAAAGGAGATTTTAAAAAATTACATGTGAGATAAACAATGTTTTTAAACAAGAAGTACTCCCCATCCACTCTGCAACTCCTTATTTTCACCAATTGATCTTTTTATTTTTAGCAGAGCCATAGGAAATCCATATCACTTCCCTGGCATGACCTGGGAACTTTCTAGACAAAACACATCCACTGATTGGCCAGTAGGGGCCACAAGACTGAGCTGAATTTGATCCTATCTAGGCCTCAGTACATCTATCTGTGAGATGAAGGACTTCCCAAAATTAGATTGTTGATCTCATCCTAAAACTAGATGTGACTTCCACGAGCAATCTCTTCAACTGGAGCCATCAGCAAACATGGACACAGACATCCAGTCTAGAATCTTTCCTGAGAAGCAATTCCCTGGGTAAGAGCAACATGGCAACCTGGAATCTATAACATGCAGGGACCCAGGAGTGTATATACCAAATTTGTTCCCTTTTATATCTACCTGTTGGAGTTCTACTCCTTTTTCAAATCCCAGCTCAAACCCTCCTTTTCCAAAGAAACCTTCCCAAACTTCCTGGTAAAAATTAATTTCTCACTCTCCCTTGTTACTAAATTTGCATTTCTGTAATCAACTGTCTGCTGGTGGTGGATCTCCAGTGCCCATTAGATCATACATCTTGGGGGTCTGGGATGTTGTCTTCTCTGTCTTAGAATCCTCAAGAACCCAGGGTGATATTTTGTGTTCAGTGTCTGCTAACCTTGATTTAATGACAAGTCCATGTAATGAATTACTTAGAAAGAAAGGTGCCCTGTGGGGCTTTTAGAAGGCACTATGTATTTCTTACTGTATTACTACTCTAAGTGTAAAGGCTATATGCCTTTACACTAAGTGTAAAGGGTATATGCTATAATATAAAGTATAATGCTTTTTTGGTAATAGCTAAAAACCAAATGTACTTCAAAAGGTATATGGTTAAATAGAGCATGGTACATTTATACCTTGGACTACTCCCCAGCAATAAGAAAGAACCAGCTACTGACACACTCAGTACCTTGGATGGATCTCCAGGGAATCATGTCGAGTGAAAAAGTCAACCCTGAAAGGTTACATACTCTATAATTCCATTTATATAACACTTTTTGAAATGATAAATTTTAGAAACGGAGGACATATTAGTGGTTTCCAGGGTTAAGGGGTGGAGGGAGGGGAAGTGCAGGTAGTTACAAAAGAAAAACACTAGGGATCTTCATGGTGTTGGAACTGTTCGGTATGTGACTGCTGTGGTTGAATACAACCAGCCTACCTGGTCAGTACAATGGTGTAGAACTTAACACACACACACACACATAAGCGCAAGCAAAACTAAGGAAATCTGATTAAAGTCAGTGGATTGTCAATGTCAGTGTCCTGGTTGTGATATTATACTATAGTTTTGAAAAACATTTAACATTGGAGGAAACTGGACAAAGTGCACAAGGGATCCCTGTTATTTTTTTAACAACTGTACATCAATCTCTAAATTGACCATACAGTCAATTATTTCTAAAAAAAATTATTAAAAAAACTCAGACAGGTAGAAAGAGAGACATGGAAGAAAGAGTAACATTACTAATTAATAACATTAAACAAAATCGTCAGGACTTTTTTTTTAGCGTAAGCTGGGCCCTGGCCTCAGACAGCTTGTTATCTAGTTGTGTTACACTGACATTCTGCTCAATAATGATTGGAGGAAGATGAGGGAGCAGTGGCTGGGACAGTAAGGGAAGACTTCCAGGAGGAAGTGGGCCTCTAGGACCATGTACAAGCTGCTCTTCCACCTAGAGTACACGTGCCTGGCTTTTTCCCCCCCAAAAAAGTATGTAAATATTATGGATTTTTAAAATCATGGTAAAATATACATAACATAAAATTTACCATTTTACCCATTTTAAGTATTCAATTCAGTGATATTAAGTACATTCACACCGTTGTGTAACCATCACCGTCATCCATCTCCAGAAATTTTTCATCTTCCCAAACTGAAACTTTGTCCCCATTAAACAATGACTTCCCACTCCCTCTTCCCCCCAGCCACCGGTGGCCCCCATTCCATCTCTGCCTCTAGGACTCTGACTACTCTAGGTACCTCATTTGTCTTTTGTGTCTGACATTTCACTTAGGATAATATCCTCGAGGTGTTGTAGTATGTGTCACAATTTCATGTCTTTTTCAGACTGAATAATATTCTATTGTATGTATACACCACACTTGGTTCATCTATTCATCGGCTGATGAACATCTAGGTAGGTTGTTTCTACCTTTCTGCTACCATGAATAAACTGCTATGAATACTGGTGTGCAAGTATCCGTTTGAGTCCCTAGTTTCAGTTCCTTTGGGTATTTAGGTAGAAGTGGAATTGCTGGATCATATGGTAATTCTGTTTTACTTTTTTTTTTTTAATTTGACCTTAAAAAATTTTTTTTTTATTTTTTATGTATTTTATTATTTTCTGACCATGCAGCATTTGGGATCTTAGTTCCCCGACCAGGGATCGAACCCGTGCCCCCTGCATCGGAAGCATGGAGTCTTAACCACTGGACTGCCAGGGAAGTTCCTGTTTTACTTTTTGAGGAACCCTCATGCTATCTTCCACAGTGGCTGTACCATTTTGCATTCCCAACAGCAGTACACCAGAGTTCCAAATTTCTCCACATCCTTGCCAACACTCGTTATTTTCCTTTGCTGTTGCTGTTTTTTACAATAGACATCCTAATGGGTGTAAAGTGGTATCTCATTGTGGTTTTGATTTGCATTTCCCTAATGACTACTGATCTTATGGCTTATTGGCCATTTGTATTATCTTCTTTGGAGAAATGTCTGTTCAAATCTTTTGTCCATTTTATAACTGTCTATTTGTTGTTAAGAATATAAATATTTTTCAGTGGAGAGATCACCACTTGGTACTTGAACTTGATGGGCTAGACTGCCCCATGGGCATGATTAACCAATTATTCTGCTAAAGTCAAAGCATTTGGCAGAGCAGAGTCGTGGCCACTATCAAAGGGCAAGATCTGCCAGTCCATCATGGGGAGCAAGGGGTCTGCAGCGAATCTTGAGTGCCTTTACTCTCTTGTCACCTGATAAACACCGCTGCAGTCTTTATTTATTTATTTTTAATGAATTAATTTATTTTTGGCTGCACTGGGTCTTTGTTGCTGTGCGCAGGCTTTTCTCTAGTTGCGCCGAGCGGGGGCTACTCTTTGTTGCGGTGCATGGGCTTCTCATTGCGGTGGCTTCTCTTGTTGCGGAGCACAGGCTCTAGGCGTGTGGGCTTCAGTAGTTGTGGCACGTGGGCTCAGTAGTTGTAGCTCGTGGGCTCTAGAGCGCAGGCTCAGTAGTTGTGGCGCACGGGCTTAGTTGCTCTGTGACATGTAGAATCTTCCCAGACCAGGGCTTGAAGCCGTGTCACCTGCTTTGGCAGGCGGATTCTTAACCACTGTGCCACCAGGGAAGCCCACCTCTGCAGTCTTTAAAACCCCAGTGACTTCTCTCCACTGTGCTACCTCTTGACCTGGACACAATTCTACCACTCACTTACCAGACTGCACAATAATTGTTTATTTTTCTGTCCGTTTCTCCTTCTAGCAAAGCTCAATTGCAGGACCAGGTGTTGATTAATGCAATTTACCTGGAATACATGGATGGTGAGCTTTAACAGACAATCCTAGGCTGAATCTGCAAACTTTGTACAGCTATCCTTGAATCATGTAGAATTGGCCGGGTCTCCTAATTTCTCTGTCTGCAGTTTTTTCTTAGCTATAACAGAGATGAAATGGATCCAGACACATGGTTTTCAAAGGTCTTTGGGTAAAACATTCTCTATATGGAGAAAATGCTCTTGTGTGAAAGGAGAAATAAGATGGCCGCAGACTTGGGGCAGGTCTGGTGGGTCAGTGTAGACCTGGATGGTGCGATGGGTCTTCACAGGAAGCCTGCCCTCTTGCTTTATGTAAAAAGGGCGCTGAACAGATGCACACACACTTGGCGTTCCTTCATGACACAGGCCATGTACTGTTAGCATTAGCAACTACCTGATTCTTCCCCTAAAACAACTCTAAGGGCTTCTAACCCTACCCTACACCATCACGTCCTGGTATGTCACACCACAGGAAGTACATTCAATTTAAAGCCAGGAAAAGAACAAAGTGGAAAGGGGTAAGGTGTCAATATCAGGGTTCCTGGGAACTGATGTTCCATCTCTGGAAGGTTCTGTGATTCTAGGCTTGGTCTGATCTTATCCCGTAAGGAACTCGCCATGAGAAACGTAAATTGACAAACACAGGCCCACCACTATCTGCTGCTGAATCTCCACCAGTAGTAGACTCAATGCAAAACTGAGCAAATCAGGGGCACAAGGCAGTGATCCAGCTTCAGAATGAGACCAGCTCTTATGAGCCTTAAAGATTCTTTGGGGGCTTCTGAACCAGATCTGTTCTAACCAAACAGGCCTGAGATGGAAGTCACTGGGAACATTAGTTGCTATTTGCCAAGGGCCAAAATTATCTGTAGAATTCTAGAGAATGGAAACTGACTTAGTTCCTCCCATGAATTCACATTTTATATCAAATGAGCCATAAAGCACTTTTTCTTCCCCCTTAAAATTATTTCTAGGCTCTGGAACACGAAGTTTATATTAACTTGCAGAATAAACTTGGAAGGTTATCAGCTCCAAAAGTCTTTAATCATAGTGTATGGCGAAAAACTAGCCAACCGGAACTAAAATTCATGTTTGAGCTCAACCGCTACCTGGAGATTTTAAGGATCAGATGAAAGGAGCTTGGTAAGCAGCAAAGGCCGTCGGTAGGGTGTTGCTATAACTGGGAAGTATGGCTTGAACCGGTGTACAGGTGAGAGCCCCGTGCTGCGCGCTGGAGAGCTGGGTGAGCTTGAGCAAAAACAAGGACAGTAGATTTTATTTCTTACAGTCCCTGCTACCTTGACCTCGCTGAGCTTCAATTCCCTAATCAACATAAAGGAACAGAGTAAAGCTCTCAACAGATGTTTGATGTATGAACGAAAGAGTAGTGAGCAGAGTTAGACTAGATCCCCATCTTCACCTTTTCAGAGTGCCTCTTACTGACTGGAAGCCCTGAGTGCAGCACTTGCTCCACTGACCTCACTTGGTGAGGTGGATGAACAGCGGCCTGTGTGGGTGCCTGTCAGGAGAGGATCAGGTGTGGAGGGAGGGGCCCCACGGAGGACGGTGGGGTCAGATCCTGTTTAAGCCCCAGCCTCTCCAGTGGGAACGGGCTGTGCGTCCTACACCTGCCGGTGCTCATCAGCCCTGGGAAGAGCAAGCTCGTGGCGACCTCCAGGGTAGACTCCCTGAATGACTGGCTGGGCGTGAGGATGTCTTCAAGAATTCCTGTGCTATTATTGTAGTAATTCCTACCATCGTCTGAGAGGCAGACACCTGTCCCCTAAGAAGCACAACGTGACTTTTCAGAGATAGGCTTACTCAGGACGTAGGAGCAAAATGATAGGAGGTCTGGATTCCCTTTAAAGTACTTGAGCAATAACAAAAGAAAAAGGGGGAGGGAGGGGGAAGAAGAAAAAGCAAGTGCATCAAAATTTGAAAACGCCAAACCTATTCATGATACTGTTCTCTCTACATTTGTGAATGTTTGAAATTTTTCACAGTAAAACTTAATTTTAAAAAGATATATAGCACCTTGTCAGAAAAGAACTGCTGCCCCTGGCGTTTCTGGATTCCTGACTCAGGACCCCGTGGTCCCAGAGGCCCTCGGCCTTCACGCTTCTAACACACAAGTGTGGCCCCCGGACCACGGTCAGGAGCACCTGGGACTCCACAGCCTGAGCCTCAGCTCTCCCAGGATCCCCTCTAGACCCCAAGCAGCCTGGGTGTTGGGTCTGGATCAGCCGGGGCTAGCACAGCTGAGGTGAAACCAGATGAGGGGTGCGGCACACTGCATATGCAGAGCGAGCACAGCACACAAGTAAGCCGTTTGCTATCCTCTTCCCCTTCGGATGCACTTTAATATCAAACAAACCGGTGTTTCAACAGTCACTGCTATGAGTCTCCAGATTACTCCAGCCCCAATAAACCACAGGGCAAACCTGCTCACCTTCTGCCAGCCCCACAGTGTCCTACACACACACAGACACACGCACACGGACACACAGACACTTGCACAAAAGGGATAAAAAGTAAGGAGAGCCAATGGTCATGACCAAAAAAAGAAAGGGAAAAAAGCTCTCATTATTCACACTCCGTTTTCAAATTACCTATGCCCTTCTGGTGAACGACCAGCCATCAAAATGCCAGCCCTGGTGTCTGGCTCTGGGTGACATGCTGAGAGAATTCTCTCTTGTTGTCCAGTTAAGTCTGCAGAGAAGCTGTGCAGAGTGGGCTTTTGCAAATCACGCTGATAAGGGCCTTTTCCTGTCACAGCTCACCTGTGCTACCCAATGTCGGTGCTCCCAACACCCACGGCATGCTAACTTTCCATCAGATTTTTCTCTTTTCTCTTCTGACATCCCTTCTGGTGGTGTACATTTACTATTTTAACTAGTAAAAATTATTAAAGGGATACACGCTGAAAGTTAAAAAAAATTTATGAAAGGCTATAAAGTGAAAGGTAAAAGTCTCTCTCCTGACCCCCAATCTCATCCTCATGAGATACCACTGTTGAGCTCCACAGTAGCCTTCAAAAAATTTTTCATGTATATGTTAATTATGTAGCTACAAATACCTAAATACTTTCTCCCTGCCATTAGTTTTTCTACTGTTAACCTAGAGGGTGATGAGGAAAATTCCACAATGTTTATTGACTTAAAACTTTTTTAAGTTCTGTGTATCAGGAATTTTGGTTTAAAAAACATAGGAAAGTTCATACTAGATGCTCTAAAATGTGACTGAACTATACCTATCTAATTGAGTTGCCAACAAAATCAGCTTAAAAGCTAAAATGTATCATGGCAAATAAATTAAGTAGCAGAGGTCAGTCTATTTTTCACTTAAGGTATTCCAGACATGTAAGTCTAACAACGGATTTTATAGACTTTAAGACAGCTACAAGTCAAAGCTCAGATTAAAAAAAAAAGTGCTTGAGCTGGGCAAGCTTCTACTATCTATAATTCAATGACCATTTTGTAGAGAATGCTCAGTTTACTCATTTCACCCTTAAAGAAAAATTTAGCAGCAAAAAGGCTTTATAGAAATAAAAGAGAACATACATTTTGTGTTTTGTAATTTGTGTTTGTATTTGTAAAGGCTGAATTTATACTTAAATATATTTGTAAGTTTTTTTTTTAAGTGCATTTGGATGAAGAACCAGAAAAACAGTGCAACATGAATTAAGAGTGGGAGAAAAAAGTGGAATAAGAATAGAATCAGTACATAAATCCTGTCAAAATTTATTAGCATTTTCTGATCTGACTCACAAAATCTCAGTCTAATCAGACTTGATTTTTCCATATCATGGCAACAGCATACATCATTGTTTCTGGAAGGATCAGCTGCTTCAGCCTCCTACAGTACCTCAATGACAAGGCTTTAGTGACTTCATAAATATATGCTGCCCAGCTGTCATCCACTTAATGAGATGACGACTTCCATTGACAGAACCTGTCCTAGCAGATGGGCTGTCGCCTGACATTAACAATGGACCATGCTGGCCCTTTTGTGTACTTCAGGAATCATACAGCCACACAAGTCCTATTGTTCCTACAACATAGCAGTTTAGTGTTTGATTTAGGACTTAAAGAATATTTCTCCCGTTTTAAGAATATACCCTTCTCTGCTGAGGCAGTTGTTACTTCTTAGAGATTTGAAACCTTCCAAGGCTCATCTTAATTGGACATGTGTATTACCACATTATTACATAGGGATGGGATGAGAATTAAAAGTTAATCCAACTAAAGGGTATGGCCAGGAGGGGTCACAAAAGGGACAGAGGAAGAATTAACATTTACTGAACTCTGCTAAACGCCAGGCACTGTGCCGGTGCCCTACATCCTTGCTATTCAAATGTGGTCCACAAACCACAGCATGAGCACCTCCTGGGAGCTTGTGACAAATGCAGAATCCCAGACCCTATCCCAGACCTATGGAGTCAGAATCTACGTTATAAAAAGATCCCCAGGTGATTACTATGCACAGTCAAGTTTGAGAAGCACGGCCCTAAATTACAAAGCTTTATTTAATCCTATAATAACCATTTGAAGAAAATATTATTTCCATACTTTATAGACATGGCCCCCAAATTCATGTTGAAATCTTTCCCCCGAAAGATGATGGTATTAGGAGGTGCTTAAGCCTTGAGGGTGGAACCATCATGAATGGGATCAATGCCTTATAAAAGAGGCTCCTGAGAGACCCCTAGTCCCATCCACCCAGGTGCCAGCTATGAACCAGGAAGCAGGTTCTCACCTGACCATGCTGATGTCCTGATCTCGGACTTCCAGCCTCCAGAACGGTGAGAAATAAATTTCTGTTGTTTATAAGCCACCCAGTCTGTGGTATTTTGTTATAGCAGCCTGAAAGGATTAACACAATAAGGAAACCAAGACAGGAAAAAAAAAGTCCTTTCTTCCTTTTTTTTTTAAACATACATTTTGCTTTTCATTTCTCTTTGCTGCCAAAAGGGTTTAATGCAAAATACAAGTCTTAGCAAACTATGAAATAAATAGTTGTACATTTTTACTATGCAACAAAGGGGGAAACCACTGTAGTGAGAATCTTGACTTTTCCGTGCATGCTCTGCAAAGACTCCCCAGCCTGTACTTCTCACACACGTTTAATGCACATATATTCCATAATATGCACATACAGTCCTTCCTTCCCCTCTGCATGACAGAAACGGTTTTCAGCAGGGAAAGGGGTGCTGCCCAAGGTTTCACAGGTGGGAAATGGCTGGGCCAGCTGCACCAGCACATCATTGGACCCCAAAGCCCATACTCTTCCCACCTGCCCACTCTGCCCCAGGCTTCTTGAATAACAGTCAGACCTCCTCTGTAACAGCCCTGCGTAACCAGCACCGCCCTTGAAAGGCAGCCTGTGGCGTGTGTGAGGGTGAGTGACAGGACAGAGAAGCACCAGGAAACCATGTCGTGAGAAGCAGTGGAGCTGTTTCACAGTCACGGGATTCAACTTCCCTTTGGGTTACACAAGAGGGCACAAGTAGGACCCTAGAAGTAGAAGTCATAAGGAGGCTAATTTTAGCTCAACATAAGGAAACATTTTCTTGTAACTAGAGCTATTCTATTTTGGAAAGACGGCACTGACAAAGTTTTCAAGCAAAGGGTGGATGACCCAACATCTGTCTGGACTATCAGTAAAATTCCTATACAAGGAGGAGGCTGGCCTATTTGGCTCCTAAAGGCCTCGACTATGGCGGCTTTCTCACTTTCCACACACAGTACTGGGCATTCCTTTATTTTATTTTATTTTCTTAATATCTTTTGGCCACGGGACATGTGGGATCTTAGTTCCTTGATCGGGGATTGAACCCGCATCTCCTGCATTGCAAGTACAGAGTCTTAACCACTGGACCGCCAGGAAGTCCCTGGGTGCTCCTTTAGATGTGTGGGTCACGATGCACGCTGTGCCCAGCATGACTCCACCCTCAGTTCCCATGGGCTGGACTCCACCCTCAGTTCCCATGGGCTGGACCGTGTTCTACACTGTAACAGCCACTCCTTTGGCTGTAGGTGATTGGATCAGAGGATCAGGAGGGACAAGGAGGAAGACAACGCATAGGCTGGGGCCTGGCCTACAAAGCAGCCTATCCAAAATGCCACACTCAGACACAGATGAGATGGGCTCGTGAAATACTTACTCTCTGGAACACAGATTCAGAAACAGGGAATGAATCCAATCAGATTCTGAAAATTAATATGTAGGAGAGGTCAGGAGAGGCCAGGAGAGGCCAAGAACAAATCAACATTATGAATGAACTCAAGTTACAAGGAAACATGTTGTATTAGTTTGGTTGGGCTGCCACCAAAAAGTACCACAAACTGCGTGGCTTAAAACCACAAATACTTATTGTCTCACAGTTCCGGAGGCTGGATGTCCAGGATGAAGGTGTCAGCAGGATTGGTTTCTTCCGAGGGCTGTAAGGGAGGCTCTGTTCCATGCCCCTCCTTCTGCACCTTCTAGGGGCTTGATGGCAAACTCTGGCATTCCTTGGCTTGTGGAAGCATCACTCTGATCTATGCCTTCATGTTCACATAGCGTTCTCCCCGTGTATATGTCCCTACATCCAAATTCCCCCCTTTTATAAAGACACCAGTCGTTATTAGGTGAGGAACCATGCTAATGACCTCATTTTTTTTTCTAATGACTTCATTTTAAGTTAATTACACCTGTAAAGACCAGATCTCTAAATAGGGCCACATTCTGAGGTCATGGGGGTTAGGACCCCAGCATGGGTTTTTTTGGTAGGGACACAACTCAACCCATATTCAACCCACATGGATATGGGTAGAGGCTGGACTTCCCAGCCTCAAGAACATGAGAAATAAATGTCTGTTGTTTAAGCCACCCAGTCGGTGATATTTTTGTTATATCAACCCTAGCAGACTAAGACACTAAATGCTGGTGAGAATGTGGAGCAACTGGAATGCTCAAGTATTGCTGGTGGGAATGGAAAATGGTACAGCCACTTTGGAAAACAGTTTGGCAGTTTCTACTCTAGTTAAAGAATCCCACTCGTAGGCATTTACACAGGAGAAATAATATATATGCCCACACAAAGACTTAGAAGTAGATACCCACAGATGCATTATTTATAACAGCCCAAAACTAGAAACAACCCAAATGTTAACTGGTAAATGGATAAATAAATTGGGATATAGACATATACTGGGATACTAGTCAGCAGATCATGCTAAATGAAAGACTATATACTGTATGATTTCATTTATATGAAATTCTAGAAATGGCAAAACTTTAGTGACAATAAATCAGATTAGTGTTTCCTGGGGCCAGAGGTCAGGGCTGGGATCATCTACAAAGAGGCATAAGAAGGCTTTCAAAAAGTGATGAAAATGTTCTATACTGTTACTGTGATGGTGGTTGGTTGCATAACTCTATACAATCACCAAAATTCATCAGACCGTATACAAAATGGGTGAATTTTATTGTATATAAATTATAACTCAATAAAGCTGGAAGGGGAAAAAAAGAATTTAGAAAAGTGGCTGGTTACTATATAGATATAGATATAACCCAGTAATTTTCACTTATCACAACAATAGTCTGTTAGAATACAAAGGAGAAAAATCTCATAGTAGCAATAAAAATATAAAATATTTAGAAGTAAATTTTAAGAGACTATAACAGAAGATTTATTTAAACAAATTGAGATCCACTCAATTCTTAGAAGAGACTCAGTATTGCAAAGCTATCATTTAATCTCAAATTAATCTATACATTTAAGAAAATCCCAGGGCTTCCCTGGTGGCGCGGTGGTTGAGAGTCCGCCTGCCGATGCAGGGGACACGGGTTCGTGCCCCAGTCCGGGAAGATCCCACATGCCGCAGAGCGGCTGGGCCCGTGAGCCATGGCCGCTGGGCCTGTGCGTCCGGAGCCTGTGCTCCGCAATGGGAGGGACCACAGCAGTGAGAGGCCCGCATACAGCAAAAAAAAAAAAAAAGAAAAGAAAAGAAAATCCCCAATCAAAATACTTAATTTTAGAACTTGGCAAAATGAATCTAAAGTTCATCTGGAAGGATATATAGTAACGTGTTTGAAAAAGGGTGATGAGTTTGAAGGATATATAGTAACGTGTTTGAAAAAGGGTGATGAGTTCGCTTCGTTGGCTATTCAAAAGCACTATAGGGGCTTCCCTGGTGGCGCAGTGGTTAAGAATCCGCCTGCCAATGCAGGGGACACGGGTTTGAGCCTTGGTCCAAGAAGATCCCACCTGCCGCGGAGCAACTAAGCCCGTGCACCATAACTACTGAGCCCATGCGCCACAACTACTGAGCCTGAGCTCTAGAGTTGCGAGCCACAACTACGGAAGCCCTCACGCCTAGAGCCCCTGCTCCACAATAAGAGAAGCCACCGCAATGAGAAGCTCACGCACTGCAACAAAGAGTAGCCCCAGCTCGCTGCAACTAGAGAAAGCCTGCGCGCAGCAATGAAGACCCAAGGCAGTCAAAAATAAAAATAAAAATAAATAAATAATTAAAGAAAAAAAGCTCTATAATGTTAAAATAGTAAGAAATAGAACTGAAACCAAAAGATTCATAAAATAAAACTAAATTTAAAAAATCCCAAACATAGCTATGCATATAAAGGATTTTAGCATATGATAAAAATGGAATTTCAAGTAAGTGGAGAAAGAATGGATTATCCAATAAATGAAGTTGAGATACTTTCTTGCTCCCCCCCCAGAAAAGTGTATAATAAAATGTAAAATTATACATTTATAATTTAAATATAAAATTATTTGCACTAACATATGTCTATCTCTTTCAGATCAATAAGGAAAAGATGAACAGCCTCACAGGAAAACAGGCTATAGGGAACTCCCTGGCAGTCCAGTAGTTAGGACTCCATGCTTTCACTGCCGAAGGGCCAGGGTTCGATCCCTGGTCAGGGAGCTAAGATCCCACAAGCTGCACAGCATGGCCACAAGAAAAAGAAAAAGAAAAACAGGGTATAGGAGGTGGACCCAGGACTCAGCCCCAGATTCCTGTCCCAAAGCCTGGTACAGAACAGCAGAGCTGCCCTCCCTCAAGAAAACATGAGGCTCAGGCACTGAGGGTATCAGCTGTGATGAGGATGGAGCAAAGACTAGATACTCCTTTTTTCCGGGAATCATGTAAGTCTCCTGTGTTCGCATGAGACTCTGCAAAAGAGAGAAGACCCCTAATAATTGAGGTCGAATTTATTTCCCACTCCCAGGCAGGACAGGAGTTTGCCAATTCATTTTCTTTTTTTTCCAGCTTTATTAAGGTATAATTGACAAATAAAATTGTAAGATATTTAAAGTGTATAATGTGAATGTTTGATATAATTGTAAAAGGATTCCCATAATCGAGTTAGTTAACATACCCATCACTTCACATATTTACCTTTTAAAATTTTTGATAAAAGAAAGATGAGCTATTTCTTATATGACACATTTTGTGGTGGAAAAACATATCTCCTTAGATATACTTCTTGACTTGAATCTCAGGTTTGAAATTTGTCCTACAGAAGAAAAGACATCTGTTCAAGAATGTTTATTGTAGTTTCTTGTTTGTTTTTAGGAGCAAAAAAACAAAAACAAAAACAAAAAACCCCCCTGGGCTTCCTTGGTGGTGGAGTGGTTAAGAATCTGCCTGCCAATGCAGGGAACACGGGTTTGAGCCCTGGTCCAGGAAGATCCCACATGCCATGGAACAACTAAGCCCGTGTGCCACAACTACTGAGCCTGCACTCTAGAGCCCACAAGCCACAACTACTGAGCCTCTGTGCCTGGAGCCTGTGCTCCGCAACAAGAGAAGCCACCGCAATGAGAAGCCCAGAACTAGAGAAAGCCCGCACACAGCAATGAAGACCCAATGCAGCCAAAAATAAATAAATAAATAAAATAAATTTATTAAAAAAAAACAACAAAAAACAGAACTGAAGGTTGCACAGTTGGTTCAATTACAGTATATCCATTCTATGGGAGAAGGATGTTTGACCCAGGTCCCCCAGAAAGTATCATGCTATGTTCCACTACTATTACGGGGATTGATATCCCAAGGAGGCAGAGGAGGGGAAATGGGAAATGGGACAAAGGAGGATGAATCAGATATGAGGGTGCATTACTGGGATTAGTAACTCAGTAAGGCTGCTTAGTAACAAGCTAACTGATGTCTCAACCTTACATTTTTCTAGAGATTTTATGAACTACTGCTTCTTTGGGGAGTTCACCTTGGGGGAGGATGGAAGAAGAATTTATCCTGTAGTTCCCAAATACCACTGTCAAAGGTTCAGCCTGTGGGTAGGTGTGTGGGAGCTGAGTGGGTCCCCAGGATCTCACACCCGAGTGGCATCCAAGGGGCCTGGGGCAGGAGGTGGGAGCAGGCGCTGCCTGGTGGGGCCCCAACGAAGCTGGAGTTGGTCGCTGTCATGGTGGCAGGACTAGAGCATAATGTCAAGGGTCCGATGAAGCCAAGAAGATCCGAGAGGATGCAAAAGAGGTATCTGATACAATATTGATACCTCGTACTGGATGAGTGTGAGAAAGTAGCTGATGGGAATATAAATGGATACCATCTTTCTGAAATCTTTAAAAAGTGGCTTCCCTTAGGGCCAGTAATTCTACTTCCAGGATTCATCCTGTGTAAATATTTAAGACAAGTGAATGAAAATGTACAGAGAGCATTCTATATAATTGCCAGCAACTGGGAAGAGCCTGTAAGTCCAACAATTAGGGATCGGTTAAACAGATTACACAAAATGTATAATGGAATCCTATGCAGTTATTTAAAATTATGAGGTAGTTCAATAGACTGATCTGTATGGTCACTGGACATAGTTAAATGAAAAAAGTAACAAAGAATGAATAATATGATCCCATTTTTGTAAAGAGAATTCTGAAAAATATATTTATCTGGATATATGTTTTCATATAAATTCTGGAAGATTATTTATTTATCTATCTATTTATCTAGGCTGTGCTGGGTCTTACTTGCTGCACACAGGATCTTTGTTATGGCATGTGGGGGGGGTTTTTTTTTTTTTTTTTTTTTAGTCGTGGCATGCGAACTCTTAGTTGCGGCATGCACACGGGATCTAGTTCCCCCAACCAGGGATCAAACCCGGGTCCCCTGCATTGGGAGCACCAAGTCTTACCCACTGGACCACCAGGGAAGTCCCTGGAAGACTATTAAGAATATTAACAATAATTATCTCTAGGGCTTCCCTGGTGGCGCAGCGGTTGAGAGTCCGCCTGCCGATGCAGGGGA
>NW_006793498.1:693730-695691 GCF_000442215.2 Lipotes vexillifer | reverse complement strand
GAGAGGCCTGCGTACCACAAAAAAAAAAAAAAAAAAAATTATCTCTAGGCAATTTTATCTTTTTCTTCCTTTTAGATATATAAATGTTATGTTTTGCAATGATTGTGGGAATATACGATTTAAATAAATTTTGTTTTAAAAGACTGTCTGACATAGAAAAAGAACTGACATGTTAGATATCTGAGCAATTTGAGGCTTAAAATGTAAATGACTGATACTGCTATAAATTGAAAGGATAGAATCATTCCTCCATTCAGTCAATATTAACAAATATTCCATAATAGCTCCTACAAACCAGGCAAACATGCCAGGTACTACAGACAGAGGAAGACAAAATAGCTACAAATTGTGCTTAGTGTTATAAGGGAAAAAAGATATTTCCCTAGAGTATCTTTTCCATTTCAAAGGAAATAAATTTTACTTGCATTAAAATTTTTTGAAGTATTTACATACTTCCTCCTTATAAAAAAGATTTTAGGTCAATTACAACAAAAACATTTATTAAATGGTAAAATATACATAATTTACCCTGAATTTGGATCAGGGTCAATAAGAATGTCTATATGCAGACCATCTTTTGTTGTTATTATAGAGCTTAATGTGATTCTGAGCTTCCAAGCAGCCAAAGTGAAAAGCAGAAACATTTATATTGTTCTTGCTTCAGAGAGAAATAGACCAATTTTTTTTAGGAGAAATTAAGCTTCTCCTAGCACTTATCTGCGAAAGAAATTTCTCATATGGGTTTCACATTGAGAGTGATATTAGTAACTATTATTCTCCAAATGAAACAATAGGAGAAAAACTCTGCTATTCCATAAGCTCTGAGAGGACAAGGGCCATCCATTTTGTTTGCATCTAGCACAGCAAGACGCAAGTACCCCAGCAGGCACTCAAATTTTGTGGAAATGAGAAACAACAGAAAAATATGTCATTTCTGAGATGTGGCTACATAGACAGCTATCCCTATTGCTAAGGAACATCCTTCTTCATGATGTTAGAAAACAGACTGAATTTTGGTCTGCAGAAGTACAAGGGCTGTCTACCCACACCCTAAATAATGGACAGTGGGTCATTATGGATGCTATTCCCTAGGCTTTTAATTAAGCACCATTTCTAAGTTTATACTAAAGTTCTCCAGAGAAACAGAACCACTGGGAGATTATATCTATATCTAAATCTATATGTATATATAGGTCTATCTATCTACCTAGATCGATCTATCTATCTAAAGAGATTTATCATAAGGGACTGGCTTATGCAATTATGAAGGCTGACAAGTCCCACCATCTTCAGGGTGAGTTGACAGCAAGCTAGAGACCCAAGAAAGCTAATGTAGTTCTAAGTCCAGAGGCCTGAGAACAGGGAGAACCAATGGTGGCAATCTAGTCTGAAGGCCAGCAGGCTTGAGACCCAGGAAAAGCCATTTTTTCAGTTCAAGTCCGAGGGCAGTACAAAGCCAATGTCCCAGTTTGAAGGTAGTCAGGCAGAAGGATTTCTTGCTGACTTGAGGAAAGGCCAGTTTTTTTTGTTCTAGTCAGGCATTCAATTGATGGGATGAAGCCCACCCATGTTAGGGAGGGCACTCTGCTTTACTCTTACCAATTTAAATACTAACCTCATCCAAAAACACCCTCACAGAAACACCCAGAATAACGTTTGTCAAAATATCTGGGTACCGAGGAGCTTCAAGAAGGCAGAGGAGTAAGACGCGGAGATCACCTTCCTCCCCACAAATACATTAGAAACACATCTACATGTGGAACAACTCCTACACAACACTTACTGAACGCTGGCAGAAGACCTCAGACCTCCCAAAAGGCAAGAAACTCCCCAAGTACCTGGGTAGGGCAAAAGAAAAAAGAAAAAACAGAGACCAAAGAAAAGGGACGGGCCCTGCACCTCTGGGAGGGAGCCGTGAAGGAGGAAAGGTTTCCACACACTAGGAAGCCCCTTCACTGGAG
>NW_006793498.1:680927-693560 GCF_000442215.2 Lipotes vexillifer | reverse complement strand
GGCTCGGGCTTCGGAGGTCTGATCGCAGGGAGAGGACTGGGGTTGGCGGCGTGAACACAGCCTGCAGGGGGTTAGTGCACCACGGCTAGCCGGGAGGGAGTCTGGGAAAAAGTCTGGAGCTGCCAAAGAGACAAGAGACTTTTTCTTCCCTCTCTGTTTCCTGGAACGTGAGGAGAGAGGATTAAGAGCGCTGCTTAAAGGAGCTCCAGAGACGGGCGCGAGCCACAGCTATCAGCGCGGACCCCAGAGATGGGCATGAGACTCCTGCCGCCACCAAGAAGCCTGTGTGCGAGCACAGGTCACTATCCACATCTCCCCTCCTGGGAGCCTATGCAGCCCGCCACTGCCAGGGTCCCGTGATCCAGGGACAACTTCCCCGGGAGAACGCACGGCGCGCCTCAGGCTGGTGCAATGTCATGTTGGCCTCTGCCGCCGCAGGCCCGCCCCGCACTCCGTGCCCCTCCCTCCCCCTGGCCTGAGTGAGCCAGAGCCCCCGAATCAGCGGCTCCTTTAACCCCGTCCTGTCTGAGCGAAGGACGGACGCCCTCCGGCAACCTACACGCAGAGGCGGGGCCAAATCCAAAGCTGAGCCCCTGGGAGCTGTGCGAACAAAGAAGAGAAAGGGAAATCCCTCCCAGCACATCGGCAGGCAGACTCTCAACCACTGCACCACCAGGGAAGCCCTCTTTTTTTTTTTTTACTACTTTAAAAAATTTTTTAATAATTATTTTTTTTTAATTTTAACAACTATTTTATTTTCTTCTTTCTTTCGTTCTTTTTTTTGTTTTTTTCTCCCTTTTATTCTGAGCCATGTGTATGACAGGCTCTTGGTGCTCCAGCCTGGAGTCAGGGCTGTGCCTCTGAGGTGGGAGAGCCAAGTTCAGGACATTGGTCCACAAGTGACCTCCCGGTTCCATGTAATATCAAACGGTGAAAACCTCCCAGAGATGTCCATCTCAATGCTAAGACCCAGCTCCACTCAACGACCAACAAGCTACAGTGCTGGACACCCTATGCCAAACAACTAGCAAGACAGGAACACAACCCCACCTATTAGCGGAGAGGCTGCCTAAAATCATAATAAGGCCACAGACACCCCAAAACACACCACCAGATGTGGTCCTGCCCAACAGAAAGACAAGATCCAGCCTCATCCACCAAAACACAGGCACTAGTCCCCTCCACCAGGAAGTCTACACAACCCACTGAACCAACCTTAGCCACTGGGGGCAGACACCAAAAAAAACAGGAACTATGAACCTGCAGCCTGCAAAAAGGAAACCCCAATCACAGTAAGTTAAGCAAAATGAGGAGACAGAGAAACACACAGCAGATGAAGGAACAAGGTAAAAACCCACCAGACCTAACAAATGAAGAGGAAATAGGCAGTCTACCTGAAAAAGAATTCAGAACGATAGTACACATGATCCAAAATCTTGGAAACAGAATGGAGAAAATACAAGAAACGTTTAACAAGGACCTAGAAGAACTAAAGAGCAAACAAACAGTGATGAACAACACAATAAAGGCAATTAAAAATTCTCTAGAAGGGGCTTCCCTGGTGGCGCAGTGGTTGAGAGTCCACCTGCCGATGCAGGGGACACGTGTTTGTGCCCCGGTCCAGGAAGATCCCACATGCCATGGAGCAGCTGGGCCCGTGAGCCATGGCCACTGAGCCTGCACATCCGGAGCCTGTGCTCCACAACGGAAGAGGCCACAACAGTGAGAGGCCCGCGTACCGCAAAAAAAAAAAAAAAATTCTCCAGAAGGAATCAATAGCAGAATAACTGAGGCAGAAGAACGGATAAGTGACCTGGAAGATAAAATAGTGGAAATAACTACTGCAGAGCAGAATAAAGAAAAAAGAATGAGGAGAACCGAGGACAGTCTCAGAAACCTCTGGGACAACATTAAATGCACCAACATTCGAATTATATGGGTCCCAGAAGAAGAGAAAAAGAAAGGGACTGAGAAAATATTTGAAGAGATTATAGTTGAAAACTTCCCTAATATGGGAAAGGAAATAGTTAATCAAGTCCAGGAAGCATAGAGAGTCCCATACAGCATAAATCCAAGGACAAACACACCAAGATACATATTAATCAAACTGTCAAAAATTAAATACAAAGAAAACATGTTAAAAGCAGCAAGGGAAAAACAACAAATAACATACAAGGGAATCCCCATAAGGTTAAGAGCTGATATTTCAGCAGAAACTCTGCACTCTACAAGCCAGAAGGGAGTGGCAGGACATACTGAAAGTGATGAAGGAGAAAAACCTACAACCAAGATTACTCTACCCAGCAAGGATCTCATTCAGATTTGATGGAGAAATTAAAACCTTTACAGACAAGCAAAAGCTAAGAGAATTCAGCATCACCAAACCAGCTTTACAACAAATGCTAAAGGAACTTCTCTAGGAAGGAAACACAAGAGAAGGAAAAGACCTACAAAAACAAACCCAAAACAATTAAGAAAATGGTAATAGGAACATACATATCTATAATTACCTTAAATGTAAATGGATTAAATGTTCCCACCAAAAGACATAGACTGGCTGAATGAATACAAAAACAAGACCCGTATGTATGCTGTCTACAAGAGACCAACTTCAGACCTAGGGACACATACAGACTGAAAGTGAGGGGATGGAAAAAGATATTTCACACAAATGGAAATCAAAAGAAAGCTGGAGTAGCAATTCTCATGTCAGATAAAATAGACTTTAAAACAAAGACCATTACAAGAGACAAAGAAGGACACTACATAATGATCAAGGGATGAATCCAAGAAGAAGATATAACAATTGGAAATATTTATGCACCCAACATAGGAGCACCTCAATACATAAGGCAAATACTAACAATAAAAGGGGAAACGGACAGTAACACATTCGTAGTAGGGGACTTTAACCACCCCACTTTCACCAATGGACAGATCATCCAAGATGAAAATAAATAAGGAAACACAAGCTTTAAATGATACATTAAACAAGATGGACTTAATTGATATTTATAGGACATTCCATCCGAAAACAACAGAATACACTTTCCTCTCAAGTGCTCATGGAACATTCTCCAAGATAGATCATATCTTGGGTCACAAATCAAGCCTTGGTAAATTTAAGAAAATTGTAATTGTATCAAGTATCTTTTCCAACCGCAACGCTATCAGACTAGATATCAATTACAGGAAAAAATCTGCAAAAAATACAAACACATGGAGGCTAAAGAATACACTAGTTAATAACCAAGAGATCACTGAAGAAATCAAAGAGGAAATCAAAAAATACCTAGAAACAAATGACAATGAAAACATGACGACCCAAAACCTATGGGATGCAGCAAAAGCAGTTCTAAGAGGGAAGTTTATAGCAATACAATCCTACCTTAAGAAACAAGAAACATCTCAAATAAACAACCTAACCTTACACCTCAAGCAATTAGAGAAAGAAGAACAAAAAACCCCCAAAGTTAGCAGAAGGGAAGAAATCATAAAGATCAGATCAGAAATAAATGAAAAAGAAATGAAGAAAACGATAGCAAAGATCAATAAAACTAAAAGCTGGTTCTTTGAGAAGATAAACAAAATTGACAAACCATTAGCTAGACTCATCAGGAAAAAAGGGAGATGACTCAAATCAATAGAATTAGAAATGAAAAAGGAGAAGTAACAACTGACACTGCAGAAATACAAAGGATCATGAGAGATTACTACAAGCAACTCTATGCCAATAAAATGGACAACCTGGAAGAAATGGACAAATTCTTAGAAATGCACAACCTTCCAAGACTGAACCAGGAAGAAATAGAAAATATGAACAGACCAATCACAAGCACTGAAATTGAAACTGTGATTAAAAATCTTCCAAGAACAACAACAAAATTTTCCAACAAATAAAAGCCCAGGACCAGATGTCTTCATAGGCAAATTCTATCAAACATTTAGAGAAGAACTAACACCTATCCTCAAACTCTTCCAAAATACAGCAGAGGGAGGAACACTCCCAAACTCATTCTACGAGGCCACCATCACCCGGATACCAAAACCAGACAAAGATGTCACAAAGAAAGAAAACTACAGGCCAATATCACTGATGAACATAGATGCAAAAAAACCTCAACAAAATACTAGCAAACAGAATCCAACCGCACATTAAAAGGATCACACACCATGATCAAGTGGGGTTTATCCCAGGAATGCAAGGATTCCTCAATATACGCAAATTAATAAATGTGATACACCATATTAACAAACTGAATGAGAAAAACCACATGATCATCTCAATAGATGCAGAGAAAGCTTTCGACAAAATTCAACACCCATTTATGATAAAAACCCTCCAGAAAGTAGGCATAGAGGGAACTTACCGCAACATAATAAAGGCCATATATGACAAACCCACAGCCAACATCGTCCTCAATGGTGAAAAACTGAAATCATTTCCACTAAGATCAGGAACAAGACAAGGTTGCCCACCCTCACCACTATTATTCAACATAGTTTTGGAAGTTTTAGCCACAGCAATCAGAGAAGAAAGAGAAATAAAAGGAATCCAAATCAGAAAAGAAGAAATAAAGCTGTCACTGTTTGCAGATGACATGATACTATACATAGAGAATCCTAAAGATGCTACCAGAAAACTACTAGAGCTAATCAATGAATTTGGTAAAGTAGCAGGATACAAAATTAATGCACAGAAATCTCTTGCATTCCTGTACATTAATGATGAAAAATCTGAAAGTGAAATTAAGAAAACACTACCATTTACCATTGCAACAAAAAGAATAAAATATCTAGAAATAAACCTAACTAAGGAGACAAAAGACCTGTATGCAGAAAATTATAAGACACTGGTGAAAGAAATTAAAGATGATACAAACAGATGGAGAGATATACCATGTTCTTGGATTGGAAGAATCAACAGTGTGAAAATGACTCTACTATGCAAAGCAATCTACAGATTCAATGCAATCCCTATCAAGCTACCACTGGCATTTTTCACAGACCTAGAACAAAAAATTTCACAATTTGTATGGAAACACAAAAGACCCTGAATAGCCAAAGCAATCTTGAGAAAGAAAAATGGAGCTGGAGGAATCAGGCTCCCTGACTTCAGACTATACTACAATGCTACAGTAATCAAGAGAGTATGGTACTGGCACAAAAACAGAAATATAGACCAATGGAACAGGATAGAAATCCCAGAGATAAACCCACTCACATATGGTCACCTTATCTTTGATAAAGGAGGCAAGAATATACAGTGGAGAAAAGACAGTCTCTTCAATAAGTGGGGCTGGGAAAACTGGACAGCTACATGTAAAAGAATGAAATTAGAACACTCCCTAACACCATACACAAAAATAAACTCAGAATGGATTAGAGACCTACATGGAAGGCCAGACACTATCAAACTCTTAGAGGAAAACACAGGCAGAACACTCTTTGACATAAATCACAGCAAGATCCTTTTTGACCCACCTCCTAGAGAAAGGGAAATAAAAATAAACAAATGGGACCTAATGAAACTTCAAAGCTTTTGCACAGCAAAGGAAACGATAAACAAGACGAAAAGACAACCCTCAGAATGGGAGAAAATATTTTCAAAGGAAGCAACTGACAAAGGATTAATCTCCAAAATTTACAAGCAGCTCATGCAGCTCAATATCAAAAAAACAAACAACCCAATCCAAAAATGGGCAGAAGATCTTAACAGACATTTCTCCAAAGAAGATATACAGATTGCCAACAAACACATGAAAGAATGCGCAACATCATTAATCATTAGAAAAATGCAAATCAAAACTACAATGAGGGGCTTAGCTGGTGGCGCAGTGGTTGAGAGTCCGCCTGCTGATGCAGGGGACACGGGTTCGTGCCCCAGTCCGGGAAGATCCCACATGCCGCGGAGCGGCTAAGCCTGTGAGCCATGGCCGCTGAGCCTGCGCGTCCGGAGCCTGTGCTCCGCAACGGGAGAGGCCACAACAGTGAGAGGCCCGCGTACCGCAAAAAAAAAAAAAAAGAGAAAATGGTCATGAAGAACCTAGGGGCAAGACTGGGAATAAAGACGCAGACCTACTAGAGAATGGACTGGAGGATACGGGGAGGGGGAAGGGTAAGTTGTCCCAAAGTGAGAGAGTGGCATGGACATATATACATTACCAAATGTAAAATAGATAGCTAGTGGGAAGCAGTCGCATAGCACAGGGAGATCTGCTCGGTGCTTTGTGACCACCTACAGGGGCGGGATAGGGAGGGTGGGAGGTAGGGAGAAACAAGAGAGAAGAGATATGGGGATATATGTATATGTATAACTGATTCACTTTGTTATAAAGCAGAAACTAACACACCATTATTATAAAGCAATTATACTCCAATAAAGATGTTAAAAAAAAATCTTTTTTTATACCCCATGGCCCAGTCAAGCCGACACGTAAAATTAACCATAATAAACATTTACCATTAATACACACCTAAACTAACTGTGATTCACCAGGCTCACCAAACAGCACAAGGACTGTAAATTCATTTACCAGAGAGGATATCTATCTTAGAGTAGAACTGATGAAGATGACGATGCCAAAAAAGGAAAGGAAAACAGGAGCCAGTAACAGACGGTGAATTAAAAGGCAACTTCAGACCTCATGGTAAAGTAGGAGGAGGAAGAAATTTTTAGAAAGTCCCAAGGTCGGAGGCTGAAGTTATTGTGGTGAACAGATGGTGATGTTAAATGGAAAAGGGTAATGTCCAAAATACACAAATCAATAGGAACTTAAGCAGCCTCAGGATTTCTTGAAGACTAACCGTGGATGTTAAGGCAGAATGAATGGAGAGACTACCCAGCCCAGATTTTCTGTGATGGCTGCCCTGCACCCTGACGGACAAGCCCAAGTCGTGCTCCACAGTGATGAAAAGGTGGGAATGACTAGTCAAGGGGCTTGAGCAGAGGACAAGTGGTAGACTCAGGCAGACGCAGCTCTGCTGGAGGTCAGTTTACGCGGTCAGGCAGCCCATGGTGTCTGTGCGCACACGCCTCTGCCCTTCACTCTCCCCTTGACCAGGTTCCTGCTCACAAACAGGCTCAGACCTTCCCATCTTAAACCCAGAGTCTCTCGCCTGCCCCTGCCTGTCTTTTGAGCTTTCCTTTGTAAACAAAGAAGAACAAAGGGTGTTGCTGAGCTCCCAGCTCTACAAGAATTAAGTCAATAGCCACTGCAGTCGCTGACAGCGCACCCTGAGAGGAGCTTGGGATGAAAGACAGGGTGAGACACTCTGTGCTTCAGAAAAACAGGCCCCATAGGTAGTTAGACGCATATCTCAGGAAGAATTTTTAAGAGCCCAGATTCTTGCATCTTCCTGTACATGGAAAAGCACTGATATCATTAGCTGGAGATATCTGCTCTTTGCGACTAGCAGTGATCTTTTACCAAGAATGTAGGCTGACTGCACGTATTCCCGAGCCAAAAACCATAAACAAGCTGGTTTCTCCCCCATCTTTTGGGAGTAGTTTCCTCAGAGCTCCCAAGAGGTTGTCTCCCGGCCCACAGTCTTCAGTAAGGTCCCTGAATAAAACTCAAAACCCTTAGATTGTCCATTTTTCTTTAAGCTGGTGCCTTCCTACACTCTCCTTGCTCCCACCACCAGATCTCCTGAAGGTCTTGCATATGCAGCCTCCACTTCTTCTCTATCCCACCTGCTAAGCCCCTTCCTCTGGCTCCTGGTCCCTCCATTCAAGCAATACTACTCTACCACTGACTTCCTGATGGCTGGTCCCAGAGGCCCTGGCTCAGCCTTCACCTTTTTTTAAATGTTAAATTTTAATTTTTTTAATGGTGCTGCACATTTAACAGGGATCTTGAAATTCCCTCCCTTGGGTCCCAGGACCCAGCACTATCCTGTTCTTGGTCTTTCCCACTTTCTCCCCTTCCTGATCTTCCTCTCCCTGATTGTTCAATGCAGACATCTTAAAAGACTCTGCTGTCATCCCTCAGCCTTTTCACCTTTCTGTTTTCTCTTACTCAGAAGTCACTCATCACCTGGGCTTCCTGTTGTCTCCTCCAAGGCAGTGAAGAACTTCCAACTCTCTATTCTGCCCTGTTTTCCCAACAGGTCTTACATTTTCAATGCCTTCTGGCCATTTCCCCTCAACCACACCCCCAGCCCCAGATTCACAGTCCTAAAATCCGACTTTCCTGTCTTTGTTAACGTTATCAACATTATCCACGTTGGCCAGGTTCTAAACCCCAAGATCATCTCCACCCACAATGTAAAAGGGGTCACTATGACTTACAAAATTCTCCCCTGCAAAGTCTCTCGTATTTATCTTTCCTCCCCATTTTAACCTCCACCATCACCTTAGCTCAGCTCTTTCTTCTCACTCCTAAAAAACTGCAATTGCTTTTACCTGATCTTCTTACCCCTGAACTGTCCTTTCCAATCCACCCTGCACCTGTTGGGAGACAATTCTGCTTGACTATCTCCTAGTCCTGCACTGTCTTGGATGTCTGAGCACAGGCATTTACAGATAATTTAAGAATATTTATGTAAGGAGACATTCCAGGGAAGTAGAGCTTAGAGACATCTCCCTCCTGAGAAAAAGACCTTGCCTCCTCGTCCCCAGAGAAGATTTGTTTTCATGCCTGAGTAAAGATACAGTCTCTCTCCAGAGAGAAGTACGAGCAGGTCACTAGCAGCTCCATATAAGAAAGGAGCCTAATTTGGGTGTTTTCTCCTGTAATGCACCCCCAGCATGCGCAGGTTATCATCTGGCCCTCACTGTATTGCCCTGTGGAGCTTGGGGAATCAACCAGGCTAACTTGTTTAACTTGTAAGAAGGGTAAAATCTCAGACCCCTTACAGTTTGACTTACACCACCACCAAGCTATCTTTTGAAAGATCTACGTTGGCCATACTTCCTTGCTTGAAACCCTTCAATGGCTCCCTACCACAGAATAAAACTCCAAGTCTCACCTGTCATTCAAGTTCCCTTTCCTGCCTGTCCTCCCACCTTATATAAGGGACTTGAGAATTTGAGGATTTTTGTATCCCCAGGGGTCATGGAAGCAACCTACCATGCATACCAAAGGAGGATTATACTATTGAGAAAGAAAGAGAAAGCAAAGTTTTCAATAATCATCTAGGTCTGTAGATGTTTATCAGTTGGAGAGATGTTGCTGGAATCTTACCCTATGTAAATCTTGTGCTCTAATCAATCTGGACTTCCAGATGTCTCCCAAACATAGGAGTACACATCCTGCTTCCAGGCTCTGGCCATGCCTAGAATGCTATACTTAGATCGCAGATGAGGGAAAACCCATGAAGCACCAATGCAAGAAATGCCTATTGCCAACTTTTGAGGGATGGTGAGTCATGCCATTGATTTCCTCATGTATGTCACCATGGCTCCTACCAGATGGGAAACGAACCAGACCTTCATCTTGGCCATAGCTGACTAAACTGAAGGTCAGTTCTGCAGCCCCGAATAACCACAGTCTGGCTGGACATCTGGGAGGTGAACTACCTCTGGGAATGCTTGGCCTGAAACTCTGTCCAATAGGGGAGCTCTGCATTTGATGGCGGCCAACAAACCCAAACATGTCCTCTGTTTGAGAAGTAAAGGCAAAAGGGGTGAGGAGAAGCAGCTCAGGTTCTAGTGGGAACAAGTGAGTTGTGGTTTCAGATCTCCTCCAGCCCCTACATTCCAATCTTAGCTCCTGCCACATTTCTAGGTATTCTTGCAACGAACTCCCAATTATCCCAAAGATAATACAGACATGCATTTGTCTTGCAGGCCTCAACCACTTAGTCAAGTGCCTTCTCACCAGTCTCTAAGACTTGTGTACCAAGATGCTGGTTGAAACAGTGTGTAAATAGTAAATTTAACCAGCCAATATTAACGGGCCTGTTTTTATTTATCATATTTCTTCATCAGTTGTAAGATATATCCCAAGCTCAGAGACAAAAAATATCAACAAAAGAAGCCACAGTGGTTATGTCATTCATTGTTGCAACATGCGAAAAAATGTGCATTTTAGAATGAAAGAACTAAGATATGGTGTAAACAGTGGGATGTTTTGCAGCTAGGACAGGTAAATGGCACAAGATGGGGCCGTGGGTGGGGGCACGGAGGCATTTCCTTCAGAACAAGGAGGGGGGAGAGTGGAGCAATGATTCCACCCATGGGGCTACACCTCAAGTTGCCACAAATGGAGATGTTACTGAGCCCGTGTGCCACAACTATTTAAGACCGGGCACCTAGAGCCAGTGCTCCGCAACGAAAAGCCACTGCAATGAGAAGCCTGCAAACCGCAGCAAAGAGTAGCCCCCGCTCGTCGCAACTGGAGAAAGCCCACGCGCAGCAACGGAGATCCAACGCAGCCAAAAATAAATTTAAAAAATTTTAAAAATCCAAAAAGCAGCAGGAGTATGAGGGAGAGGAGCAATAGGCCACATCAGCTTGGTACTAGATGCTTTTACCTGTGGTATCTTATCTTGACAACAACCCTAGGAGTTCAGTGTTTTCTCATTTTACAAATGTGAAAAGAGGCTCAGACATTAAATAATTTGTCTAAGGACGCTGTCACGTCTGTGCGTGAAAAGTAGAATTAATTTTAAACCAGGTAGAAGACATATGTGTATATGTTTTAGTGTTTTTATAACTTTTTTGTGTGTCTAAAATATAATACTCTCTTAAGTGGGCCTAGCAACCTGTTTTACTGCCCCTGTTCTTTGGGACACCTTGTGTTCAGTGACAGCTTAAAAATCAATTCTATAAATAAAGGAGTTAAGGGAAGTATTTACTGTCTGTTATCTCCACAAGCTGACTATTAGGAAAGAAGGAATTTCATCATTCCAGCAACATCTCGTATGTGCACATATCCAACGGATAACATCTATAGCCCTAGATGATTATCCAAAACTTTGCTTTCTCTTTCTTTCTCAATACTCCATCTCTCCCTCAGTATCCTCAGGTGGATTGCTTCCAGGACCCCTGGGGATACCAAAATCTGCAAATGCTCCAGTCCCTTAGGTAGAAATGGAGTATTATGTGCATAGAACCTGACATCCTCCCTTATATTTTAACTCGTCTCTAGCTTACCTTTAATGCCTCACACAATGGAAACGCTATGTAAATAGCTGCGGGGAAGTAGGTTGGGAGGGTGGCAAATTCAAGTTTTGCTTTTTGGAAATTTCTGGATTTTTTTTTTCTTTCTGGTATTTTCTATTCTCCACTGGTTGAATCCGCAGCTGCCGAGGAGGATGGATTGTATAGACTCTGGCTTCACATTAGCTATAGGTTTGCCTAGATTTAAGCAAGGTCAAATTTGCAAAAAAAGATATTGTGGCATAGTTTTTTTTTTTTTTTTCTTGCGTTATGCGGGCCTCTCACTGTCGTGGCCTCTCCCATTTGCGGAGCACAGGCTCCGGACGCGCAGGCCCAGCGGCCATGGCTCACGGGCCCAGCCGCTCCGCGGCATGTGGGATCTTCCCGAAACGGGGCACCAACCCGCGTCTCCTGCATCGGCAGGCGGACTCTCAAGCACTGCGCCACCAGGGAAGCCCTGTGGCATAGTTTTTAAACAAAGCTTTAAAATAAGAAGTGTGTGCACAGGGAAGGGGGCATTTTCAATAGAATTCCTTAAATACAACAGTCCTGGCCATTTATAAAGTGAGTTAAACTTTTAAGGATATGTTTCCTAAAGCCTGGCGTGAAAGAAAGTGCAAGCTTTGGAGCCAGACTAAACCTGACTCTGAATCATGCCAGTTGTGTGGCACTATAAAGTCACCTAACTTTGCAGGGCCCGTTTTGTCCTCTGTAAAATGGGGACAATTATAAGTACCTTACGGGGTGTTCATAGGTCTGAAATTTTAAACAGTACTGTGCCTGCATACAGTCGTCACCCAATAAATGGTGATTACTATTGCAGGGCGGGGGGCTGGTTTTGGTCCAGGGCCCAGCACGCCTCATCACCTCTCCCTGCTCCCTCTGGGGCATTCAAAAACTCTCTCAATTACGTTCCACATTTATGTGCAGGATAAGATGTTAAGTAAGCCAAGGCCTTTCGGTAGTTTACAAACCGACTAACAACACCGTACACGAATAACAATTTCCATGGTTTTCTGATTTTTTGTTTTTTGTTTTTTTGGCGGGGGGTAGAGGAATTGGCACCATAGGGAGGCTGCGCTCTCTTTTTACAGACTTGGGACCTCGGAGAGGTGTAGCATCTGGCCAAAGGCCACGGGCACCGCGGCCTCTAGAGGTTTCCCGGGTCTCCCGCCACGGGACGGGGCGGCCGAGTCGTCCATGTCGTTTTCTGGAAACTCTCTGGGACGAGGGAGGCGGCGTCCGCCCGCGTTTTCGATGCCGAGGCGACCACACTTACCAGTGCGAAGTGCACCAGGGCGTCGAAGCAGAGCCAGGCTAGCGCCCCGCGGTCCGCAGCCCCCAGCCCGCGGCCCAGGCGCAGACCCAAGGCGCAGCCCACGGCCAGCAGCGCGGCGCACAGCAGCAGCGAGCCTCCAGCCGCGGCGCCCACTTCCCAGCCGCCACGCATGCTTCCTGCTCCCGGCGCCGACTGCGGGGCACTAACAGCCAGGATTGCCCGGTGCGCCGGGAGAGGCGGGGCGGCG